>NW_022595246.1:5998257-6119888 GCF_009176505.1 Sitodiplosis mosellana
CTTTGGTCATTAAAATGGAAAAATAAAATATGTTTCGGGTTTCTCTTGGGGCCATTTCACTTTGCCTGTTTGTTTATTCAATCGTTTGGCTTCGGTAATGCGCCGATTGTGCTTTCATCTGTTTTTTCGTGGTCCATTGTTTGTTCGAAAATTGCTTGCTCTTTTTTCTAAATCAGCTGCTTGCAATTTTTTTGTGCTTAACTCTTTCTCCTCGATCAAAAACGCACTTGCTCGCTCTTTCAAGAGTAGATTGCGTTTTAATAACGTTTTGGCCAAGCGCAAAAAAAAGAGCTGAATTAAACATTTTCTGGGAAATTAAAGTAAACGAAAGGATTCCACGGGCAAAATTTAATTAAATCGTCTGCGTGCATAGTCACATTCCTTTGATTTTTAAGCAATCCAATCAAAAAAGCAACGATTTGATTGATGAATTGCCAAGTTTTCGAATGGATGTTTAGGGCCAAAGCCAAAGAATCTTCATCAAAAGTTCAACAGCCATAATGGCCATTCATTTTGTGTATTTGATAAACAATCGCGAAAAAAAACTCCACCCGCTTTGTGATTTGGGATGCTGCTGCTGTTGTGTTTTCTTCTCTTTCTTCTTTTTTTTCTCTGTTAATTCTTGCATTTCCTCCCGGTTGAACAAACAACGAATAATGGCCAAAAGCGAAAAATTGCAAGTAAATCACAGACAGAGTTGCTGTTTTTTTTCTTCTCTTTGTTCATCTCGTTCGCGCACAAAAGAGCGGGAGATGGCAAATAAATCTGTTGGCTCATCATTCTTTTGGTCCCAAAAAAAACTCTTTCATTTCTCTGCAGCACCAAAGTTGTGTACTGGCTTTTGTGTGTACGCGAAGCCACTGAAAACGATTGGTCGCTGTGATGCTTTCGAAATTCGAACAGCAATAGAGAAAGAAGAAAAAAAATAACACATACACGGAGAGCACATGAAGAACGGCGTAGGACCGAGTCGAAACTGCAATAAATGTGCGACTCAGGCGAACAACGAAAGAAAGAAAGAAAATTGTATGCAAGATCACATTAATAAAAGAATTCCGACTTTGCTAACGATAATGTTAACCGAAGCACATAACAGGCATTCAAACGTACGGGTCAAAAGGGAAAATTGCATATGAAAAAAAACGAACGAACGAACGAACGAACGAACGAACGAAGGAACGACGAAGACAACGGTAAACCGGTGCTTGCACATTGCATGTTTACTTCGTACCGGTCGCTTCATAGTTACATAATGCTCATTCAGAAAACTAAATTTTTCGGGATTTCGCTGAATGGACGAATAATTTAAAAACACTTTTTCCCCCGTAGCTCATTCAAGATTCAGTGAGGCTCTATTTTTTTTTTCATTCCTACGGAAAGCACTTTTCTTTTAAACCGAACCACTGTAAACACTCACTCACACACACAAAGAGAGAAAGAGAGCCAGAGCGAGAGCGAGACTACGAAAAAGATAGGAAAACGAGTGAAAACAACAATTTTATTCACATTTTTCATTTTCATTTTGTGCTCGATTATTTTGATTTTCGTTATGAATTCATCGTTTGAGCTCTCTATGTGCATGCACAGGCACAGGCACACACACGCTCAATATTTGCCTGTGTGTTTTTGTGCTGATGCAAGCCGACGAAAACGATGTTTTCCGTAAACACTAACATTTTTGCGAATCATATGTTGTTGGATGGGTTGAGTTGAGTTTCGGTTTCGTTTGAACATCATGCTCATAAAATCGCAATTTGGCCACTATGAGCGCCGTGAGAAAACGCTGAACACAATGACAAAAGGAGCATAAAAATTAAGCAAATATGCTCGTTGTTTGGATAAATAATAAAAATTCATTTGGGACTACCACGTAACCCGGGTGCAATGAGTCGGCAACGGCGACAACGAAAGCGATGGCATATTTTCGGATTCAACAATTGCACTTCAGCATGATATTCAACACTGCACACGGCAAAATGGTAGAGCTGCTGCTGTTACTGTTGCTTAACCATTTGAAATGCGACCAAATTAAAAAGTGTTAAACACGATGTGAGAGATTGTTTTGTAATTTTCGAGATAAAAAGAAGCCAAGTCGCATAGTTAAATGTTGCGGTTTTGTGATTCCCTCAGCTATTGTTCCACGATCAAAACTTATTTTTAACTCTCATAAATCTTATGCTGCAACGCGATCAATTAATGTCAATTTCGCACTGGAAGCGCTCAATGAATAAGATGCCAAATTATATGCTTAATACGCGATGCAGGTATTAATTAGAAGCACTCAAAAGCCCAACTGCGAAAATAAGATATACCAACTTTGAATCAGCGATAAAACTCATTGTTCCATGATGGATTTTTGTTGTTGTTATTGGCTGCCATTTTGAAGTACATTCACAATTCGATTTAGAAACCAAGCCGAGAGAGAGAAAAAATACTTGTTTGTTTGAGCCATTGCGTAATCAATCCACAATGAATAATTATGCTATCATTTGCCATAGCTATCAATCACACACAAAAGAGCCACCGCTCCACATTCACATTGTGTTTTTTTTTTTGCATCATCATTTGGAATTTTGCTGACGGTTTTTCGACGAATACGAATTGCAACCATCGACCTCGCTCGATCAAAGCGTGGTTATCTATTTTTTTATGCAGAAGAATGTAAAACGGAAACTTTTCATTTCCGAATATATCATTAAACGACCTGTATACTTTTCAATCGTTTTTGCTTGTTTTTTTTTCAACTACCATTCGAACGAGACAACGCATTTTGAAAGCAAATAACCATACAAATACTAATTATAATCCTGAATATTTTGTGACATCCAATTAATTGCAAACATTCAAATGCAAACAAAATTGCTGGTTTGAATTACGATTGCAAACGTTTTTTTGTGTGTATGGTGGATCGCGTACGTCGCATTACTACAACCGGTGCTGGCGGTGGTCGTTGGCAGAGAGGCAGAGGTAAGGAAATGATAAATAAACAAATTTCAATATTTACGAGTGCATCACGTATAATAATATGAACACCGTGTACATATTAAATGTCCATTTAAATGATATATCCAATTAAAATCACGCTGTCAAACAACAATTATTTCGCGTATAAAATTCGGATAATGACGCCGGCGATTCGTTTATTTTGCATCAAAATACATGTAAACAGACAAATGAATCGCAAGCCGCAAATTCAAATGAAAATAAACAAAACAGCCGGAGAGGGAAAATGAAAATGCCCGTAGATACACACATACACACGCTCGGTGTGTCTATCTCACGTAGTCGACCCTTGAAAAATAGTCAAATAAAATCGTACACTTGGCACGATTTAGCTTAAAACGCGCTCGCCACGCTCACTGCATTTTCAATCTAGAACAACAACATGTTATTAATCAGACGCTTCGGAAATAAGGTCAAGTTTGCCATTTTGTGGCAGCTAAAACAATGCCTCTGCAAAAGTCTTTGGAAAATTGAGAAAAAAACGCATGCAAAATAAGCGGGTTACACATCGAAAAAGTTGTGAACTTCAATTGGAGTGCTTGACATTGTCATGTGTGTATGTGAAACGATGATAGACTACTGTGGATGTGGCAAAACAAAACACATTAAACAGCATTAGTCAGTTGTCAGTTGTCTAGCTTAAGCTTAATTGCTCAAATTACACTTGAATTATACTCTTTAATTTATTTATTTTTTCGCATTCAAAGGAAATGCTATTTTACTGATGGCGTAAACGTCTAACGAAAACAACGCAACAAATGCGATGAGTTTGTTTACATTTTTCGGTGAGTGGTGGAACTAGTTTGGTTTATTTTTGAATACTAGTATTACAATTGCATAACGAATGAATCATATAGCCACTAGAAAAGGTGAGCAACCTTTGAACCAAACAAGCAAAAAAGGTGGTTTTGTCCAGACGAGAAAACAAATGTATCGAAATCAAAACCTAACATTTGATTAGCATATCGGAATGCCGCAAAATAATACTTAATGTAATGCAAATTCGTTAATTTGTTGGGTAAATATTCGGTAAAAAGTCAGCCGTATAGCGGTCATCATTCAAAAATCAAACGTTGAAAATGGGAATGTTGTAATATGGATAATTGTGAAAAACCACTGAACAAAAATGCTTATTTAAATCGAAATTAATCACAAATTGATAAAACCAACACTGGTTTGGTTGGAAAATTGCGTTAAATTTGGTTGGTTGCCTAATCAGAATGTACACTAGCGATCTCGATTAATTTATCCATTGGGGCCGATATGAGGTGCGTTTTGTGTGGTGTGGGCTGTGGGGTTTCAATTCATCTCACTTTGGTTTCGAAGAACAAATGGCTTTGTGCATAAAAAGTGTATCTATTCAGTGATCCAATCGAGTTTGAGGCGATGGAGAGATAGTGAAGAGGAGCAACAATTACATTGTTGGACTTCAGAGCGAAATGGAAGATAGAATTTGCGCATTGACCAAGCACCAGAGTGTACCGAGTACCGAGAAATCGGTACACGCGAGTATTTGTATTCCGATTATATCGATGCTATTTGAATTACGTACAGAAAATGACGATAGACGAACGAGATATAAACCTATTGAAGCTATCAGATCACGCGCTGTGTAGTGAGCACGCTTGATGTGCTTGTCACACGTCGACGGTGTATGAGAGAGAGAGAGAGCAAACAAATCAGTGAACGGACGAGAGACATACGAACGAAAACGTGGCGTCTTATGAATTCAGTATACGATACTATACTCGCTAGTATGTATATAGATTTGTGTTGAACACACTAATACCAACTAACTGTTTGTATAATCAAGTGATTGGTACCTGGTGGTACGACCATTGCTTCAATAACTAACTATACACTGGCCGGTTTAATTATCATTCGAATAACAGAGCGGAGCAGCAGCAGCAGCAGCGACAGCAACAACAACGGCTAGCAATGAACGACGTGCACGGCAGAATATAAATAATGAGAATGTGAAACACAACAACAATGCCAGCAATGGAACAACGACGACGACGGCGGCGGCAGCACCACATCGTGATTGTGACGTTCCACAACGCTCTATGGAGACGAGAAAGAGAGACCATTTGAAATATATGTGAAGCCTTCTCAACGATATATTTGCGCTTGAAATGCTCATACACGTTATTGAACCGAGAGTCATTTCAGCTCTGTATGTGCTGGAACTAGGGAGCGAGCGAATGAGTGTTTATACGAGTATGTGATTTTCTGTGTTGTTTCAGATTTTGCAGCCACTGCCATCAAATACGTTTTTCCTGTGTTTCTGGCCGTCGTTGCTGCTCTCAACGGCTCTCTCCCTCTGTCTCTCGATCCGTAAAGTTCGAAGTCTTTGGAATCAACGATAATAAACAACTCGTTTTCATTTCATAGTCATACTATAACATATACACAACACAGCCGTACACAGCTCTATGGTCGTACATACGAGTGAAATTTATTAATCATATGAATAGAAATGGATATGGACCTAATAAAACGTTCCCGATTACTTTGCATTCAGAACATTGTGTGAAGCGAATGTCATTATGGTCATTCCATTCAAGTGGCATTTCCATCACTGAGATTCAATTGCGTTGATTCTTTTCTGGAGCCAGCCAGCCAGCCAGCCAACATACTCATTCGAAATTGCATTGTTGTGCAGCATGGATTAAAAGGATCTCTCTCTCCTTCAAAACGTTCGGGCGAAAAGTAAATGAGAGTGTGTGATTCTGCAGTGTTAAAATTGGATGTATTCACAGGAGCATAGTTGCACCATTCTGCGGTTCTCTCTTGTACATTTCGGAAACAGCTCTAACAAGATTAATAAAAATAAAAACTATATGCAACCACAACTTGATTTCCCAATTCCAGCTCGGTCGCTCTTTCACTCGTTCAATTCGCTCGCTGAAACCAACATCAAACGAACGAGTCTCCAGAGCGGCAACCGAAACACACATAAAAGCCAAATCCAAATAACCTGATAGATAAACAAAAACACAACAAAATTCCCCAGCACATACAAACACACTGCGAAAAAGCAACAACAACCAACAAATAAGAAGATGGCGTTGAATAAATTGTAAAAACAAAATTCCCGTCTCGATCTCCATTTCATTTTTTTTTCGTCTCTTTTTTCGTTTCTTTTCATTTTATTTTGCGCTCTCATTGCTTTTTCAACGTACGAAAAACCAATTTAGATTATACCAGTTATTTTGCTAGTGTGTTGTATTGTTTTTTTTTTCCTCGTTACTCCGCTTCGCTTCGTGTGTTCGGGTGGTTATCTGATTGCAAACGGACGGTATAAACACAACAAAAGATGTGTTGAACGATATTTGTGGTTGTCTATTTATTGCCATTTATTCAATTGAATCGAATGAGCTTGTTTGCGCATTAGATTTTGTTTTAGCATTCAGCGAATATATTCCGTAACCAATTCAAATGACTTTTCTTCTCTCTGTATTACGGAGCTTGTATTGGTGGTTCGCTTTGTATTGCTGCATCTCTCTGTGTTGCCGCACAGATTTTAATCATTTTTCTCGTAAAGAGAGCGACCAAAACACTTTTGCACAAACATTACATTTATGTCGAAAGTTTTCAAACTAAATGGATTCACATGGAGAGAGCACGATGCGAGTTTGGCTTTAAAAGAAAATTGAGAGATTTTAAACTAAATGACCCTTAATACTTGTGTACTTTGCAGAAGAAGAAAAAACTCGATGAGCCCGGAAAAAACCAAACCGAAAATGGATGAGTCGAAGTGCTGGGCAATGATTCATCTTTTATTATTTTTTTTCCCCTCTTGTTTTCGCCGCTCCATCTCGTTTTTCAATTTCAGTGTGATGTATATATTTTCGCTATAATCGATTTAATCGAAATATGTACCAATATTCATTGTTGATGCTTTACACTTTTGACATTTATATGCTGACAAAATGGGTATATTTCAAACGAAGCGAAAATAAAAATATATTGCACCGAGATGGAAAAAAAAACAATTTTCATAAGCCAACAGAAAAAAAAGATGTACAAAGACTATCGCTGTTTTTGCCGTGATTTATTGCTTCTTTTAGTTGATTCATATTTGAACATCTGTCCGAATGTGGATTCGATCACCAAATGTTTGACACGCTATTTTTATTTCCCAAACCATATTTCCAGTTCAATGCATCGTTGTGAATATTGGTCATATACATTTTTTTTTGCTCGTTGTTTGATTCATTTTTCCGACGGCACGAATCCCCATCAATATTTTTTTTTCATCTCATTCTATTGTGGCATTTATACGAAATTCAAATGAATCAAAATCCAATGATTTTTAAAAAATTCATTGTAATTTATCGCAATTTGTTGCACATAATACAAATAAATGCTTATTTACTCTTGATGCAGGCACATTGAATTCAATGGCCGTTTTGTTTTGATAGCTAAGAACGCAAACGACTTACATGGTATGGGACACAGTAGCGAGAAAATGACAAAAAGCAACGACAAAGAGTCCGTACGTGATTCAAACGTATCAGAAGCTTTTCGAATTTGCCCATTTATAATTTACAAAGTAGTCGGTGCACGACCGAGTGTTTGTTTGTTAAGCTGTACTTTTGCATTCGCACTCCAGCGCTCCAGTAATGCTACTGCTACTGTTGGTTGTTGTCGTTGTCATGATGCATTTTTAAACAGTTTTTTGGTTGGATATTGCGCAAGCAGCTTTTTCAATGTGAGCCATTTGAATGCTTCAGAAAACGATTGTCGCGGTCGTCTCTTCTGGCCGCACTTGATACCACTTTTGCCTTAAACATTTTGAATCTAATTTCAAGTTTGGTGCTCACATAAAATGACACATGCTCTTTACACACTGATCCATCCTATTAAGTACGTGTGCCCCATGGTCCATCGACCGACCCGAGATTCGTCGAAAAGACATTGGCGAAAAAGTCATTGAAATCGGCATACCCAACTAACGAATCGCTCGAATTGTGGTTTAATCCATTTTGTTGACAGAAAAATTTATAGACCAACAGTCAAGTTTTTTTTCTCTTCATCTTCTTTGTCTGCTGTTTGCGGGTGCCTTTTATGGTCACACACTAATTGTGCACTTTTCAAATGTGTCATTGGGAAAAAAGTTCAAGGTGTGCCATTTGGAAGCGGTGTGTATTCGAACCCCATGGATTAGTAATTAATGCATTTTCCACCAGACCATTTACCATGATACGCTGCAATTTTCGTAATCAACTTGGAAACACATTTATGAATTTGTGTGTATGTGTAGCAAATTCAAAGTATCACTGTAAAGAGTCACATATTCCATATATATCCATACACTAAATGATATACTTTTAGAATTGCGACTGGAACGCTTGTGCGTTAAGGCAATTTATTAAAATTCATAGTTGATTCTTTGTATTTTCTGCTACTGTGCGGATAAAATTAAAGGCGATACAAATTTGGTTTATGCGAGAGCTGTGCAGTATTTTCTTGGTGAGCTTGGGTGGTTTTCCAACCGCTGGTGTATGTGTGTGAGTGTGTGTGTGTGGTTGTGAAATGCATCTTTAATAAGAACATTTTATTTCTTTTCACTTGAACAGCAAACACCATTCTGCAGTCATCACATTTGCAAGTGAAAATAAATTGCAGTGCCACAATGAAAATGAAACGACGAAAGAATAGAGGAAAAAATATATATTACGTTTTACCAAACTAAAAATTACGTTTTTTCCCTCTGGTTCCCTTCCGCCACCTAGTTCGTGGCTGCCACTTCATCTGCACGCTCATTTTATTGCGTTATACTCTCGAGTCGATGGCCCCGCCACTGCCTTAACTATGATTAGATTTGTCTGTTCATTGCAGGAAAGTGTACATACCAATTTTTATGTGTGCATGTTAAGTATAAATCGAAATGAAATCAGGCATTTGAGCGTTAGAAGCTCATCATGTTGAATGGCAAACGTGAACATTCAACACAAGCCACAAATTCAAACGAGCATACATACACACAGAGAGAATGAATCGAAATTAAACATGCACCGAGAGAAATGAATACATGTTTCAAATGTAGTAAAATAAAATGTAAATCATATGATTGAGTGAACGAAATAATAATAGGAAATGCACTTGCAAACACATACCACCCACTTCTAATGAAAAAAAAATGCTCAAAATATGCGAACTCGCGAACGACCAATAAAACAGGCAAAATGTATTTCAGAAAGGAAAAACCACCTTCAAAATGGTACAATTTTTGCTATGCATATTTAATTCCATCTGAAATGTAAACAACCGCGAGCGCGAATCATTGCGGTTTACCCAGAACAGCGTTTGACTAAAAGTAATCTAATTGCATTTTGATTTAGCCTCATGTTTAAAAAAAACACATCCACTCATGTATATGGACATATGTTCTAAAATAGCGTCATCATCACGCGCGCCACCACAAATGACGGAACGAGAGAAAAAATAATGTGAAATGCTGTTCCAAATCAATTTGCATTTTAATTTGACGCAAATGCTGCCTCTAATATATTTAAAATGGCCGTTTTTTCTTGCTCACGCTCTCGCTCTCTCATACTCCCGGTACGTCCTAATTGCAGCACATTTTGTTATAAATTCAGCTGTCATTTATTGCTCCTAAACATATGAATCGAAAATGTAATCAGACTAATTAGGTCCCTTTCTGCCGATAAATTTCAGCATTGTGCAGTGCAGCGTGACAAAAACACACACACACACATTGGATACTCAGATATGAGTGACATTCAGAGCGCACAGGCATTAGTTTTGCATGCAACATCAGGGCGAAAATGTGTTGTTTTTAATTATTGCACACTCATTGAACAATAAAAATCTCTTGATAATAAATTGGCCTTTTTATCTCTATTCATTGGGATTTATCACAAAACTTTATCGCATTTGCTGGAATTTCGATTAATTTTGCAGTTTTTTTTGCTGCCGCTGCTGTTGGCGGTGGTTTGTTTTAATTTATTGACTGTTTGGTTGAATGGAGTTTTACAATCGGGCGACTTCTTCACAAACACACACACGAACAAATTCCTTCGGTCGCATAAAGCTTGACTCATGCACACAGAGACCCAAAGATTATATTTATTATTATGTATCATGTGATCTTTTCAAAGCGATTGGAATACAAAAGACTAACAATTCCCACTCTCCGGTAGACGTCTCCGCGTCATCCATTTATATCATTGTTGTTGCTTTTGTGTTTTTGTTTTGCATAAACCAATAGCAGTGTGGTGATGATCAATAATATTTAATGATAATTTTTGCACACTCTTCACGTTTGGCCTGTGTTTTTTCCGTCTCTCAAAATCGTGTTTGCTTTTTAATTATTGCGTTTGATTTTTGCTTCTTGCATATCGGGCGATTAAGTCTTCGCATAGTGATTAATTCGTCGAAAAGCCACAGCTTTGATTAAGACATTTTTGGATGCCAACAATGGCTATTAATGTCTATGATCAACATATCATGGCTTGGATACAAATCCGAATTCATGGAATTGCATAAACCAAATTTAGCGCTTGCATAACGTCATCGAAAGAAGAAGTTTTTTTTCAAACTTCTCCTACTTTTTGCATAGCGTCATCACACGTGACTTTTCCCCTATCGATATTATCCCTCTTCTCATGCCAATAAATATATTTTTTTACGCGTTTTTGTTTCGCTTTGCTTGGAGCGTAGCAACAACAAAAGTGCGGTGCACATAAAAATGTCGTTGAACATATAATTCGGGTCAAAATTGTAAATCATGTGATTCAATGATCAGAGTGATTTTTTATGAATTTCAATTTTCGCTGTAATGCATCACCGGTCGTTCGGGATGTTATTTTGTGTACGCTGCTGCTTTTGTTACTTTGGCATCGGCTTCAGCAGTATCATGGAGAAAATTCAATGAGTTTGGGTGAAGCATGCGAGCGCACACGCTCATCGAACGATTTATGGATGGCAGAGTGTCGCACGAGAGTCTACGTGTTGCTGGTGTGTAAACTTTTTCGATACATATTGCCAATAAAAAAAAACGGTGAAAATAATTCCTTCGGTGAGCTACTACTGCTTCGGTGAGTTTGTTTTATGCACCTTTGCACGCTGTTCGATGCGAATGAACTGCTTTCAAACCGAGATAAAGGTGTCTGTGCTCATTTAATGCTCTTTGCCACCACCGACAAATAAACAAAACGGGAAAAAACGACCCGACCCATTGAATCTGTGCTGCTTAACTGCAACAATAAAAACGAAGATGACAACAGCATCCAGTTAAATTGCATAAATAAATTTTCATACAATTTATTGGGTTTTTACTCTTTTTCACTCTTTGCTCCACGGTTCTTTCCATTGTGCGCATGCTAGCGTCTCTGATTTTTATTTCTGTTCACTGGCTTTTCTCTCTCTCTCTCTTTTCCCTTTCGCACGCTGTTGATAATGTCACTGGTTTTTGGTATTTATGCTATTATGCGCTCTATTTATTCATTACTCCACTGTTGCAACTGATGTGGTGCTTGTGTGCTCTGTTACTGAGCACACCATTCTACCACGAAAACAATGCAATAATCGTCAAATGCAGACAATATATTAAGTTACGCACACGTCCACGACTATCCGCGCTCACAATCATGAAAATAACATACGAAATTTAAATGATAAAAAGCAACGAAAAAAAATCGAGAATAAATGTTCCATTCGATGTGACATATGGAATGACGAGTCCAACCCAAAATGATGAAATGCAAAGGTTCAACGTGTTTTTTTCTTTCTGTTTGGTCACACACAGAGTGAGATACGATGTATTCAATTATTTTATAAATCTTTGATACGGTTCGCTGTGTGTCAGAAATCGGTGAAATCGATTTTTCCGGTGAAACTTTAAACGTAATCGAAACAGAGAGATAGCGAAATTTTTCTGGATGAACAAAATGAATTCAAAATATCACAGCTGAATTGCCGCGGAGTGGGAGAGAGCGAGAGAGAGAGAGATGGTTATTCTCTGGTTCTTGTCGCTTTATGAGTTAACCTTTTTACTGTTGTCATCGTCATTGCCGACGCGCTCCATTCAATTCAATAGCGAAATCATCCGGCTTATAATACACAAATTATCATTCACGTTTGTATGTGCAACATCGGGCGCAACAAGAGTGAAAAGAGCGAATAAAAAGCATAAACACACTCATCGTTCGTAGCGTCATCGATCCCATTCATCCATATAAGCCATATAACCTTTTTGGATGAGAAAATGAGAAAATTTATGGCCGCTGTATTGTGTTTCGCAACGCAAAGCAATGGCCATAAAAATAGATATGAACCACAGATTCAACGCTTCTCTTGCGCGTTCGCCAGCGGATTACAAAGACAAAAATTGTTGTGCGATTTTTTTTTCTGATGAAGGTGCGGCGCGGTTGGTGTGTGTATGCTTTTTGTTTCAGCATTAAATGATTTATGAATGTTTTCGCCGAAAAACGTGCTCGTGTTCAACTGATTGAAAGGCATTGCAGAAATTTTCTTGATGCTACGGCTACAAACTGATGCCAACGGCTAACATCGTTGATGATTTTGAATGCCAATCGGCAAAGCTTCTTGTTCGAAGCAACAACAGCAACACAAAAAACTTTTTCCAACCAACATCAACTATCCGAGACAATGAATTGTGAACGAAACAAAAGTTAACTGCATGCGACAATCGTAGTAATGAACGAGTTTTGTGTTCTTTGGACAGAATGTCGTTTTTGTGGTCCGCCGCATGTTCTATTGCTTTTTTCAAACATTTTTGAAGCCCTCTTCGACAGAGAGATCCGAAAGCGTATTGCTCTCCTCTCTCTCTCTCTCACACTCTCTGTGCTCTGTAGGTTCAGTCAACGCAATATCCATAATAATAAACATCTTCTTCGCAGTTTGTTCGAAATATGAAAACAGCTTGCGGAAATACATAACAAAACCCAAAGCCAAATGAAACGTGAAGGAAAGCATACCGAAAATGTTAAAATGAAGTTTAAAACAATGTTTCGGTGTCTTTTGAATTTAGTTTCGTGTTTTGGCATGGTGGTGCGTTCAGTTCGTTGTCCGATCTCAGATTTTCAGCTTGAAAGTGGCAACGAGAATTCTACGTCGGTCGTTTTGGTACATGGTGAGTTGGCTTTTTTTCGTATGCATCGGGCAGAAGGTTAAACAAGAGCACGTGCCAAATCTGCGTTAACAATATCTTTGTGTTTATTTCTGGTTTCCACTGAACAGACAAATGCCGTGGGCGCATTTATGAATATATTTGTTTTAACCTCCCTCTACTCAATTACTATACATAAAGTCAATTGTATGTATACCTTTAGAAAGAGATTAATTCGAATGTATTTTTCATGCTTACTCTGGGTGAAGTGAGTTGGATGAGGTTGATATATTATTGCTCACCACATTTAAGAATAAAAAAAAGCGAAAATAGAATGAGCCAGTCACAAATATCATTTCGACAAATATTTCCACTCGTCTGAATGTTGGTTGAAATGTCAATAATAATCATGTCATCCTATGAGTGAGACAGACAAAAAACACACACACACACTGAACGCTATTCAATTTCATACACGATCCGAAGCCCAGATAATGCAATAAATTTATTTTGATATATAAAATATATAGATGTATATGCACAGATAAAAGCGAGCCATCGCATCGGGTGAACATGGGGACAGACAGTGATTCGTGTTTGTTTTGTGCATGACAAAGAACAATAGGCGAATGTGACTTTGTTCTAAATTTTTTTCTCGAAGCTTCTCTTCTTTTTCTCTTCTCTCTCCTTTTTTTCCCACTTTTGTACAGTTTGCAATTTTGTTTTGCCGCAATTTTGTGTCATTGCAATGCCGTGATTTGTTTATCACTTTAATTGCATATCTGATGAAATTGCGTTCTTTTTCTCTCTTTCTGTGTCCGTTCTATTCGTAAAAGTTTTTGTCGTCATGCTTTCATCCCATGTTTGATTCTGTCCAAATGAATCTATTTTTGTTACGTTATATTGCATTGACACCGATTCGGCTTGAAAATGACGTGGTTCGAAGCCGAAAACCGAATTTTGTATTCACTCCGTTGAATGGGAATGGAAAGCCCAACGAAAAGAAAATGGAAACTAAATGAGCGTATAATGAAGCATAATTACGGACAGCTAATTTGACGATAGCACTTCAACAATCATCTTCATTTTCATTACACACACACACATACAAAGAGAGAAAGAGAGAGAGCGAGTGTGTGTGAGAGAGACACACACACACACACACACACGAGACAATTTAGCAAAGTTTCCCAACGTGACTCGTCGAGAATTTATTCGGTTGCTAACAATTTTGGAATTCAAATTGAGTATCTGAAAATAACACGTTTCGAGATGTTTTAATTCCAGCACTTTCCTCTTTTCTCTCTCTCTCTCTCTTTCTCATTTTTTTGCACTGTCAAGGGAGAAATGAAACGATGATTAAAAAGCTTGGGGATTTTTGTTCAAAACATAAAATTATTCATATAAAATTAAATATTCCCATCAGATGCAAAGTGTTCACAGGGGGGCGCTAGCTTGAATGGTCAGAACCGTGAATTAAACTGCCACACAAATTTCCGCCTAACCTTGATTTGATTAACAATATATGAAAACAAAACCGAATTTATTCTAATGAACTGACGATAAACATTTTTATGTTGTGAATTTGGGGTTTGTGTGCAAAAAAGAAGAAAAAAAAAAACAAAGTGAAAAACAAGTCAGAACTGTTCGAACCCAACAAAAAATGAAATAAAGTGGAAATTTAACACCAAACCAAATGGACTGTTTATGATGCTGGCTTTGGCATTTTGCAAATGTTGACGTTGATCCAAACCTCACAGCAGACCAAACTATTTGGAGTACACACACAAAAACACATAAACGCGGATTCGTGTGAGAATGGTTCGAAAACTTTGGTATTCAGAGTGTTTTGCAAGTGCTTCGAACAAAATTTCATCAAGTGGGTGTAAACAAATTGACGCTCGTTCCGGTCCACTTGTGATGAGACGCATCAAGCGTCTGTCAAAACTTTTTCTTCTAATGACGAACGGTTTCGGGTGCTTATTTGCAGCCATTGCAAACGTATGCGATTCTGAAGTATATACACATTCAAAGGAGTCACTTGTCTTAACAAACAAAAGTAAATGGTGGCTGGCGTCGTTTTTTGCTCCATGCGCCCTGAACATGATCGACTAAAAGAAATCGGTAAATCAACACACCCATTGCCTTTTGGCCGTGCCATTCAGATTCGGTACTCACCTTTTTCCAATGGTTGTTAACAACGTCGATGTAGAAGAAAAAAAGTTCACTTTGCACAAAGATTCCATTACTAACATTTAATGACTCATACATAATTGAATTAATGGAGCTTAATTGAAGTAGAAGAGCAAATGTGAAGCAATGCAATCTTATAAATTTGAGTTGGTACTGATGCTGGTGTAGAATTTCACATTATAACAATCTCACTAAATTCCATTCAAAATGTTCTTGGTTTCGCTTTTGTCTTGTGCCGTCTAATTTCATTTTGTAATGAACAAGTGATCACATTTAACACCAATTTGCCAGAAACTAACAGAACACCATTCAATGGATATCTTATTTCCATTGAAGATGGAATCAAAATGTTTCAATGGCGCTAATGCGATGCTCTGTTTAAAATCACATCACTATGGCGCACACACATACACACTCGTCTTTGATTGAGTGAGATTTAACACTCGCAAAACAAAACGCACTTTACTTTGAAAGCCCTAGAAAAAGTTCATTTGCTCACAGCGATGTGAAAAGAAGAAATGTCGAGCAGCAATTTTTCTCTCGCTTTATTTATATGAAGAGAAATGTCGGAGAAGCACTTTGAATTGAAGTCACATTTGTTTAGCCAGCAGACCTTATTCACTCCTATCGATGAGCTGTTTAATCTATTTTACTGTGAATTGCTTTCAATTTGCCGCCGATGAATGCGCGAATCAGTCTCACTCTTTCTTTCTTTCTCTCTCTCTCTTCACCTCGAACTCTCACACCTTTTTCGCTCTATTTATCTCTTTCTCTTACTCGCTTGGTCGCTTGGTCGCTTGTTCGCACACTCGTCTGCGTTTCATATGTGTGCTATTAAAAACTTTCGAGTGCAAATGAATGTTTACCAAACACTTAGCTTGTTTGTAAAGGATTAAATAAGGTTGCAGCTACTGAGATTCACGTTGGATTGCGTAAAGTGTCTCAAGAGCAGCGGCGTTGGCGGCGGAGGCAACGAATGCCATAGTATATATCTTTGTGTCGTGTGATGTGACCAACAACGGAAAACCATGCCACCAACCAAGCGACGAGGCGATGGATTTAAATAATCGAATGCGCACAAATACAATTTTTTCGCTTGTTTACTCAAACGTGAACCGAGAGAATGCTTTCATCGTCGTTGTCGATGTCGTCGCGTTGTGTGCATGTCTTATTTGCATTGTTAAACAAATTAAACCAATTTAATATTTAAATTAATCGCATGGGATCTTTTTATTTGTTCATGTCGCTATTCTCTTTCGGATTTTGGCCTCACACTCACTCGTTCACGCATCACGATTCTCGTACAGCCTCTAACTCAACAACAAAGACCCTTTTCTTCGTCGTCATCGCTGTTGCTTTCTTACATTTATTCTGACATTAAGTCTGTGTTTTGTTCTCGAAACATCTCATTTAAAGTCAATTCGAATTGTGTAATTCAATTTGAAAACTTCAAAGCGAAAACAAACCGTGTGTCGTGTTTCGGACGTGACTTTCGCTCCAAATACGATTTCGGTTCGTTTGGTCGTTTGTTGTTGTTTTTATCCAAGCTCAATCATTTGTTTCCATATGGAAAACTATTTTATGGCATGTTTTTATGTTCGAATCCATTTCATGGATTTCAGAGAAATGGCCATATCTGCGAGGCCGTGACCAGTGTCCCGTGATTTTGTGCAAACAAATGACTAATCAAACAAACATTAAAATATTGCTGTTCGCAGATTTTCAACGCGCAAAAAAGCACACACGTCGCGCGAATTACACTCACATTGTAGAGAGAGAGAGAGAGAAACGAAATAATCATGGATTGGCATCGATATTGCGAGGTGGTGGCCAACGGTCACTCAACTTTTGTACTTCTCCCAAGCCCACAGTTTTGTTGTTGTTGCTTTCATGCGATGAGAAAGTATATGATTCCAATCACGGAAATCCAATGCGCTCTTCGCTTTTGTTTTGTTCACTTATTATCGATTTGTGCCATTGAAGTTTACGCTGAAGTTGAACATTAACATTAGCGAGAAGCGAAAAAAAATATAATGATCCATGCACTTGAGAGCCAATGGTTGTTGCTAGCTCTTTTTTTTGCTTGCTGCTTGGTTTCACGAGGCGAACAAGTTGAATATGTCGACAAGATGTTGAAATTTTTTTCTGCTCGCATGCAACCCACCGATGGTCATCGCATATCGACGCTATTTTGGAATGAATTGAAATATTACTACGCCGATTGCATTCGTTTTTTTCGTCTCGCGCGGTTGTATGTGTGTGAGCACTCGCAATGAGTGTTTTTCTCCACATATTTCAAATACCAAATGTATCATGTACGTGATCATGTAAGTGCATTAACCAGACAATTATCGCACGTTTGAATGCAACAACAAAAAACACAATGTATACATTTTCAATTACAAATTGCCGATTAATTTGATATTTCCCTGTCAATTTTGCCGCACGACTTTTTTTCGCTTTTAAATTGTCTGTTCTGCTCGAAGAACTTTACTGAAAAATGACTTTTCAAAACTCGACAAAAACGGTACATTTGATTCGACCGAAATTTATGTCTGAATTTGATTGTTTGCCAGGCGCATCGAAATGCATGGAAATATGTTTGGCATGTTTCAAACACGTCGATACATATCAATGGTGTTCCGATTGAAATAAGCTCATTACAGCTTACGTAATAACACCGAGAGCAATTGCTTTTCGAAATTATTGACGTGCATATCACTCTCGACAAATTTGTGTACATTCGCAACAGGTGAATTCACTCAAATATGTAAAGACAGTCCATTGCATCCGTTGAAATGGCATACAAAATATACAAAAAGGTAACACACAAGATACACACAGAAAGGTATTTGCCGCTTGTTTCCATGTCGAACAAAAAAAATTGTGCCAGCGGCTACAGCATCAAAAGAGCGAACAAAAAGAAAGCCTGACGCAAATTTTGCTGAAAATATGATTAAAATATTAAAAGTAAATGTTTGCCTGTGTTGTTTTTTTTCTCGGTAAGGCAACTTCCACTTGTCTAAATACAAACGCCCGATGGCGATGTCGCGACAACAGTTTATCTACGCTACACTTTGTCGTTACACTTTTCTGTTCATCTCAGCCTGATGGGCTCACACACACACACACACACACACACACACACAACCATATCACAAAGTTTATTGAGTGGCTGAAAAATTTATTCGACACAAACATTGCGATGCGAATAATGCGTGGAATGGTCAATAGACCCGAACTCCAGAGAAAATATGCGGGCAAAAAAAACATTGATATATCAATAACATTTTTCGTCTTTATTTAAACAACAGGAGGAAAAAGAGAGATGGAGAGATTCGCTGGAAAATTATACGAAATGGAAATGGGCTGAATTATTGGAAAAAATAAAAATATCAAGCGACGGCCAGAAAATTATCGATGAAAATGTATAGACAGCCAATAATACAGAAAATTTTATTCAATCGGTAAATATTGAAGCATGCAAATATCGAGATATTTTTTGTTCACCATTCGAACAATATTCGATGTGCAGCAATTTTTTTCTCTCTCTCTTTCTTTTTTTTTCTCTGGCTGTCCCTCTGCCATCGATTTAAAATAATGTATTTTTTATAGAAAAAAAAATGGCAGGCTCATTGTTTTCTTTTAATAAATTCAAATATGACGAGAAAATGTAAATGTGCACGGCGCAGAGTTTTATCGAATAACGAGACGTACGCAGAAACTGAACAACAACAACTAATAAATAAAATACCATGGACAAGCCTGAAATAATATTCTCCGAGTCGATGGCAAACGTTTGCAGTACTATGTCGCACGATTCCAATCAGTGTATATATATATACTAGATTTGATAAAATTAACTGATATATTCGGGGTGCATGTCAATTTCAATATCGTCACGAACCCTCACAACATCCGGCCCATGATCGAAAATTTCGATTCGAACATATCACAATTTCGATGAATTGTCGTACAATATCTTCGAGCTGAACGAAAAAAAAACGCAACGAAGCGAACACAAATGTTTTATTGAGTTTTTTTCAGACAACGGCTGCTGTTGATATTTGCGTCTCCGCTCTTGTTTGCATATATCGAGTGAGTGGAAGAAACCACAACGACGAACAGGCGATGAGTAAATAATTGACTACACGCATATTTCTGCTTCTTTAGCCCATGTTTAAGTATATAAATTCAAATATTGTTGAAATTCGGTTTTCACACAAAACCAAATGGGCCGATCGCGATGGCGCCATTTATTCTCACAATTTACGATGACGCATTCACCAAAACAAATCAATTAAGACCATCGCATCGATTAAGATTTGCATCAAACAAGTAGCGTTAATATTTTATGTTTGAATTAAAACCCACCAAAAGCACAAGCAAACGGAGAAGTTTTGTGTATAAAGTTTCTTTACAAGTTTGTTGTAAAATTCAACGGAAACGCCATTAATTAAAATCGATAAAGTGGAAAAAGCGAAGAATTCCATCGGATCTTTCGGTTATTTTCAATTGCTTCTTCTCGCAATCAAATCGGGCGTATTTTTCGGCGCTGTGATTATTATATCATTGGCACTCGCCGCTCAAAGTCGACGGACGATTTCATCGACCAGAATCTTAGCCACATGTTATTAAAACCCAATACTTTCTCGAAACCAATTCGACGCCGATTGCGCAGCAGAATGGTCGATGTTTTTAAGATCAAACATGGGATTTCATTTCGAAAAAAAAAATAATTTTTCAATTCCACTATGGATTCCGTAAAAATCCGACTTTTTTTTTCTTTTCATCTCTCTTTCGATTTCTATCCATTTCTAATTAGCTCAAATAAACAATTTGGAAAACAAAAATGGAAGCCACAAAAGGTGTTGTTTGCCTCGTTCAGAAGCCTAAAATTGTGTTTATTAGCAAGTGAAATAAAAAATCCGAATGATTCGGTGTGTGAGATCTGGTTACCGGGTCATTGATTTCATCATGCCGAAAATCTTTGACATATTTTTATTAATACTCATCGATTACAGATCGTTAATTTGCGAATTGTGTTGTGAGAGAGAGCGAGAGAGAGAGAGAAGAATAAAAGCTAGCGACGGAACAACGGAAAGCGTCAAAAGCCAATGGAAACTGAGTTTTTGATTTCGAGAAATAGAAAACTTTCACAATTGTTTTTTTCTTCTTTCGTTCGCTTCTTTTATGCGTATAAAAATAGCGGTAATATTGATTCGAGCCCGTTTTGCGGTCACTATTGGCTTTTATTGTGCGAAGCCCGAAAAATTTCAATGGCAACATCATCGTTTACATTTGAGTAAATGGCCGCGTAGCTATTTGGACCAGAATGTTGTGTGCTCGAAATGAGCAAAGAACATCCATTCATGACATGTTTTGCACATTTTTAACGGCCACGCAAAACGAATACCCACGGCAGCAACAATGGAGGAATTCTTTGCTGTCAGACAAATGTACAGATTTGCTCATTTTATTGTCGACGGTTTGCTGATCGCGCTAATAATTTCCTCGTCGTCTTTGTGCCGCTGGTTCGGTGAATAATAACAAACATAAGCTCATGAACGATACAAAAAGACACAAAAACAAATGAAATAGACAAATCCCCACAGATACAAACACAAAACGCGCACATCTATAGCAGCACGTATAATAGGCATGTATACATTCTACAGAATGAGCGTAACGGCGCAAAAAAGAGATTCTCAAATAGTTAAGGTACTAAAACGAAGCAAAATGAAAAATATGTGTCAATTTATACGCTAATTACTTATGTTACTCTTGACTTATATTTTTCCGCAGAAGGTTTTAATGAATAGTACCATTGGCCTGTTCATTCAATAGCACACACACACACACACACACACACACACACACACACAATAACAGCGAACGAAGAGAACCGAAGTGAATGCATCAAACGATCATTGCAAAGAAAAAACAGCAGAAGCAGCAACAGCAGAATGTCGATTAATTGTGTTTCATTTTTCGTTTCGTTGGCATTTGTTTTGCTCTCTCTGGTGGATTTGCGCGTGCTTTTGCCTCGGCCAAGTTCTTTAAGAATTGTTTGGCCATGCTGCATGACAGCAACGCTCGGCAATAATTAAACGTCGTTTGTATATTGTGTGCATGTGTGTATGTGCTAAGCCTTCCGCTCTCAACAGCTACAAATTTGCTTTTCCCATTTTCTCTCGATAAGCGAATAAACGATAAAATATATATATATATATATATATATACGAAGCGTATTCTCGGACGATTCTTCTGCCATCGTAGTGCTTCGTGTTAAATGCTTAACTGTATATCTGAAGACCGTGTTGGATTTGGTCGTCGTATATATACCTATATGCTTTTTAGCTATTTAACGCACACTTCGCGAACGAAAGCCGTGTGCTCAATAAGCGGATGAACACGTACGTATGAACGTTGGTTCGTTCGGTCTCGGAATTGGAAAAGAGATAAACCTAGTCCGTACGTTTTGCTTGCTTGCACTGCCTTCAAAAAGTGTACGTGCACTAACGGTAAAAGTTCGTATGCTTCGTTTCGTGCCTTCTTTTTTTTCGGTGTTTGTGTGTCTCTATGTGTGTATATTTTTCGTGTGTGCTTGAGAAGGCCTTAATATTAAATGCATAAATTCAATTTAAACATTTATTAGCCAGATCTGGCGTGTCGAGAGATGAATTGATAATTGCATTGCCGATAATATCAATTGGCTCTCTCTCCTCCCACTTTGGAGCATTGGTACTTGCTTTGGGCGATGTTTGTTAACCTTGTTCCAAACAGGTTACACATTTTGAGATCCTTCGTCTAGTCCCTCGTCCGAACGCGTAAAAAATAACCAAAACCGACCGTATCACGTGTGATGACATCATCAATGTTGCATCGATATCATTTTCCATAGATTGTTATTCCAAAAATAGCGGGCGTCTCGCAATAGACTGAATTCAGCCTGAGCGACGAGTCTTTGACTCCCTGCATTTATCCAATAATCCAATAATACAATTCCAAAAATCGGCACAATCCATTCAGAAATACATTTGATATTTCATGAATGTTTTTTATTTCTCAATAAATGTATCTGATCGATGTCAATGAATGCCGAACGTATTTTTTTACTATCTAGAATTGCAGTTGTTATTTGATGTGTGTGTGTGTGTGTATGCGTTTATGTGTGAAATAAAACAGAAATATGTCAAAATGGATGCTGTTGAAGAAACAAATGGTCACAAAGTGTGTTTGTCGTTCATTTATCGCGGCGTTAACACGTTGTGATTGGCTTTGCTGCAGGTAATGAATGTTGTTTGCCATACAACAAGACATCCGATTTATATAATCAATTTATTCATATGGCAAGCGGTTCATCATCATCGATGTGAAAACGATGAAACAATGAAAAATAGATTTCGATCCGCCACGGAAAACTCGTCTCAATTCAGACTCACTCCGAGGTAAATCAAGTTATTTTTCTCTGAATCTCAAATTGAACTCGCGAACGAATACCAATCGAAAAAACGTGAGCTCGTGTATGCGATTTAAAATCTATGATGGCTAGCGAGCGAGTGTGAGCAAACCAAGAGACACACAGAGAGAAAGGAAAAATGATTGTACACTGACAGGTCGACATAAATAGGCACAACAACAACTATGACGAATGAAATTCTGCCGAAGAGTTCGTTCACCTTCAAACGTTTCATTCTCTATCTTTGTCTATCTCAGGATGTAGTTGTCTCTATCGGTTGCTCATCAAATCACTCACTCACTCACATATCAATGTTGGCTGTGGCTTTGAGAGCGCACTATAAATTATTAGTTTGTATCGCTATCTACCAATGCTCTGCTCTATATGTACGATAAATTACATCGCGTGGCCGTCAATACCAGATACGCAACGATCAAGCAGCCACAGCTGAAGAGAATAAAAGAGAGAGAAAGAGAGAAGAAGAAAGAAGGAGAAAGAGAGAGAGAGAGGGAGAGCAATTGCGTTCGTGGCCCCATAGCCACACACTATGTAACTGATTGTAGTGCTGTGTCGATGTTGTTACTTTTTTCTTCTCTTCCATTTTGTTGTTGTTGCTGTTGTTGGTTTTCTTTTTCGCCTTGTATTCATTCCTCTTGAGTGTTGCTCTTTTCCGAAGCCAAAACCATTTTTTTAGCCATATGAGAGTATGATGAACTATCGAAGACCACATTATTATGCGCATTTTTTAGACCAAACAAATACATTGTCACGTTTTTGCCATTTCTGCTCTTTGCCAGCATGGAGTGGCGGTGACGACGACAACGAACCACTCAATATGGTTCGATGAATGAAAAGAGCAAAAAGTCGCACAATTTGACGACGACAACGATGATGATGAGTTTTTTTTCTTTGTGCCGTTGTCAACGCGTTTTCGATGCAGTTTCAAGTGGAAGTGTAAGTGTTGAGTGCACGCAAACTCCGCGACGGCAACAATTCGAGGTGAAGCATTTTTTGTGTGTGTTTGATTTACAGTTTCAATCGTTTATTCAACCATTGATACAATGAGCTAATGCTCAACTTGTTTAACATGTTTTTTTTTCTCTCAATTTTTGCCACATACAAGCTCGGTATTGTTATGGGATTTTTTTTGTTGTTTTGATGTCATTGCAGATGTTTCACACAACAACTGCGTGGAAAATAGAAAATCGAAACGTCGTCGGCGCGCCATCAAGCAACGACGCAACAAGAAATGGTCGCTAATTTCTTGGATGTCGTTGTTATATTTTTTTTGTTCATTTTCGATTAAGTGGTGACAATTACGTCTCTTTTTCCATTATTATTTTTCAAGTTATTTTTTTCTCGATGGATTTTTCTCATCTCTATGTGGATGCATTCATGGGGCAATGCCAACAGCAATTCAAGAAACTCTTCAACATTAAATCGTCTCGTCGGACATGTTTTTTCTCTCACATCGATGTCTAAATGCCTTGTCAAGCAATTAAAACAACAAAATGTCGTTCGGTGAAAAGTCCATCGAGATGTTTCAATTGAAATGAGAGAGAAAAAGCGAAAAAAAATAGTCGCATTGTGCATACATGTTCCAGAAAAAAAAACTTCAATCGACTGAGAAAAAAATGTAATAAAAAATCAATTTTTTCGAAAGGAAAAAAAAACAGTCGGTGAAAAAAAGCGCTGCTGTTGAATAGTCATTGCAAAGTGTTAAGCATAAAATGTTGTATGAAAATGTTGTCACTGGTGTATGTGCAACACCTCAAGTGATTAAAATCCACAGCATATGGACACACATATATTTTTTGTCGGTCCAATTTTCATCTCTTCATTCACACCATTGGGCAACAACATGAATCGTAAATGGAAGATATTCAGCAAATGATGCTCTAGCGGCATCTATACGGTAGAGTTTAGAAATTTGATTAAATGATTTCGTCACAAGGTTTACCCAAATATTGGAAATGGTCATTTGTCAAAAATGGCATTTTAAACGTCATTCATGATTCATGTTAGTGAACTTCCGATAGGGAAAAACAGAACTCTGAAAGGTTTTGGATCTGTTGAATATAATAACATTGTGCTTCACAGCGTTGCCATTGGGTTGTTATCGTTGAGTGTACTTTTTTTTCGTTGTTGTTGTTGTCCCCGAGTCAAACGGATTAATCGAATTATAAACGCCGTATTTGCATAATTACATTTTGGAATTCGGCGTCTGATGCGATTTTGTTTTGCCGGCTCATGTGTTGCACCGCTTAAATGCCGTTCTGCACCGAATTTCAACATTTTACATACGTACGTAGTGCGAAAGCTTGCAAAAGCGAGAGAAACCGTCGTCGTCTACGTCGTCGTCGTTGTCGACTACGGCAGGAGACGGTCGACACCGAGTTGTTTATGATATTATTATGAGAATGTGTGAATTATAATTAGCTGGCTTTGGGTTGGCACAATCCTCGATCTTTATCATTCCACTCGAATGAATGTTTCAATATTTTTATGCGAGTATTTTTGTTGTTGTTGTTGCTGATGCTGTTCGTCGGTGCTTCTGTGCGTTGCGCATATGTATAGTTCGTTCTAGCTGTACTCGTCGGCCGATTACATCTCGATAATCTCTTTGCTGTCTCCATATTTCACACAACACTATTCTTTGTCGAATGCACATGAATTTATATATGTAACATTTACAATGAACGATTTTGTTAAACGGGCAAAAAAGTTGCTTCGCTAACAAATATTCCATGCAAACATCGGGTCGGCTAGCGTGAAGCTTTCCCTCCTCCACTGTTTTTATTGTTTGGCGGGAATACAACAAACGCACGTATGCACATTACTTCGCAAAGCCAACACACATTGAGTGTGTGACAGTGGCTTTATTTTAAGCATGTGGCATGATTTGCACTAAATCGAATTATAATTAATGACCATCCCCATTTTCAAATTCTCAAAATATCGATTGGCCGCCGCTTCTTTTTTCTACCGCATCATTCTAAATCTATAATTAATTGAATGTTCAATGATGATTTGGATATAAATGAAAACTATGCCCAAAATCGTAATTAATTCCCAGTGAATTCATTTCAATTTCCCATTGAAATGAAGCATGATAATATAATCGATATATTTTTCTCTCTCTCTCTCTCTCTCTCTGTCTCTCTCATAGCTGTGGAGCAGTAAAATTGCGGTCCAAACAATCCAATTTAATGCGCTTTGTTGCGAGTACCAAAACTCAAGCATAATCATGTGGTTTTTCGTTCAATTTTCCTTCAATTTAAATTGTTGATGCGGTTTCAAAAACTTTTCAGACGAACCCAACCAGAAATGTAGACAGATAGAAAGAGTGACGAAGATAGGGACAAAAATGCGAATTTTCATAACAAGCAAATATTTCATAAATTTTAAGTACACTTTGAAGAGTTAACCGAGTCAAAAGCTGAAAATGCCACAATGTCGAAAACTCAGCAGGACGCAAATTATGCAAATAATCGGGCACATAGACACCATTCCAAACGCAGCACCAGCAAAAAACAGATTCGCTTTGTATGTGTACAATGTACATGTATATTTTGCGAGTCTTAGTTGACCAAAATCCCTGTTAATGCTCTTTCTCTCACTCGGGTTTTCATTACTTTAAATATATATATATATATTTATTCATTACACGTGTCAGATGAACGACCACGATATATTTCCCTTTTACCCTCTGGTCGTTTTTTTTTTCACTCCGGCTCGCACATTCAGCGTTCACGCCATTGTGTATGAGTCTGGTGTGCCGAAAAAGAATCTTGTGCCGAACAGCCGAACGTGAATGGAATAAACAACTGAGCTGGAAAAAAAGGCACACACCATCGAGTCGATAGCAGTGACTGCTCTAAAATGTGGAGTGATGTGAGTCTGATCATTGGGCCGTATTAGTAATTAGCAGAAAGTTTTTTTTTGCTGTCGTTGGTGCTGCCATTTGATGTCGATTTACTTGCTCATTGGCCAATTGGCCAATATATATATTCGAGTGAAATCTCAAACTACAAATTCGACTAAACTAATGGATTATTTACTGCACTACGAGCAATTTGGTGTGCTAGACTAGCACTGTTATTGTACGAGACACGCAAAATATATCGATGCGGTAAATTGATACATTAAAAATCGATTAGGCTAGACGCGCGCATTGTCTCTCTGTTGGGAAGTATGCACTGGCAATGTGATATGTATATTTGTTTGTTTCCGCAATGAAAATGAACGCTTCCAACTGCAAAATGTCCAACTGCAAACAAATGGCGTTTATAATTACCATAATAGTGGCAAAGTTTTCCAAACTTACCATCGAATTTTATTGACTTTTCTTTGGCGAAAAATGCAACATTTTGACATTTTACTCAATTTAAGTTAGTTTGTTTGGAGTAAATTGGATGGCAATGTTGGAATAGTTCATTACGCATATAAATCAAATTAATTAAGTGTACGCAGTTGACGCATAGTCGTTAATTTACATAATATCAAATTCACACACACACACACATTTTCATGATATAGTAGAACATTTAAATTGAAGGGATCTCATTTACATGAATATCGGTGTGGGGAGCAGGCCGTTTACCTTTTACCTGTTTAGTGAATAATTATGGCTGTGTGTGCTGTAATATGTTCCGATTAGTTTTTGTGCGAGCAGTACACGCGTTCGTTTGCGTCAGCTGCACTCACTTAGTTTCGTAAAATTAGAGCAATTTTTTCACAATTTATGTGTGCACTCGTGCATCGAACGCAAAATTGAGCACTTGTTGTAATTTAGTTGTATACGTATATCTCTCACCGGCTCGGAATTGGCAGTGCATTTGATTGAAAGCCGAATGAAAATTGCCGAGATAAAATTACAGTATCGTTTTCATTAATTTCTTCTTGTTTCGACAAATAAATTAGTCACAAGCCAGCAACAACAACGAAAAAAGTTCACTACATTGTAATTTGAGCAGTGTGTTAGTTTAGTTAATGTGTTGATAACATGTGTAGAACTTATCGCAACAAAAGCAGCACCAACAACAACGAAAATGGCAATCTCAAGAAATCAGATGCAAAACGTGTCGATGTGCAGACAGAGCATTTAAGAGAATCGATTCAATATCGCAAGCGATCTCTCTTCAAACACGCACGCAACAAACATTCAATACTTCTTGTAAGACCCAATTGTCAAGTTGAGTGTTTAAACAATGCCGTTGAACAACACCATGCGACAATTTTCGTGCGGGGCGGAAAGTTGGGGAAATTGCATGTGTTCTAATTGATCACATTAACGCTTTGAGATTGCATGCGTGCTAAAACTGCCACTCAAAACTTGACACACAAAATCATGACGACAAAACGAAATTGAGCATCGCTGCATGAATGAGCACTGTCACCAAAATCCAAAATTTAAATTGGAATTATTTTCATGTGGCTTAATTACTCTGTTCGCAGCCACAGTGACATCGCATGTTAAATATGAAATGCTTTCGAATTCATTTAAATTGGAAATTCCAACAGTTATTTTGCGTGTGTTTTGATAACGCCAAAGAAAATCTTGCGGCTTCAACCATGTGGCTGTTTTCTTCGTTATCAATTCGCCCTCTAGTTGTCAAAGCACACGATAAGAAATTCGATGCGTAATAGCTCCAGTGGAATTTCTAGTGCCATGAAATGAATTGCAGACAAGCGCCTAAGAATTATGATGATTTTCAACTACTTTGTCTTCTTCTTGTAATCGCAAATCAAATGCGAAAACTAATCGAGCACTTCGTAATATATGCCTCCCCCCCACAGATTTATACTGGGAAAAGTTTTGTGGTTTTGAGCGGAGACGCTTGAATCGATTACGATATTCGTGACTTGGAAATGTTTTGCAGATATTTTGACGCATTAATTCATAAATACGAAGAACTAAGTCAATAAACGTAGAACCAAGTCAGAGTTTCCAGCTATTAATTGCTCGATAAATTAGCTAAATTTTATTTAATTCGTAATAAATTCGTTTACACACACATACTCACACACATCACGTGTGGTGATTTGTGCTCCGATACAAGAACCTCATAACAATTAAATGTATGCAGCATTCGAATGGAGTGAACGAATGAGTTTACTTTTCAAAATTTAGCCAATGAAAACGAATTTCACAAACAAATAACCCATTAGCTGTTATCTCCATCGACGGGAACATGAATACTGTCCTAGATGAATCCCGGGAATTTGCGACGCGGTTTCGATTTATTTTGTACGTGCGGCATTGGTATTGTCACTGTCACTGTTAATGTATTGTGATCACCGCGTAGGAAAAATCTAGCTGTTTTTACATTATTTTAATATAGTTATTTTCTGGTCAATTCATCGAATGATTGCAATCGGTCATTGCTTGCTATTTGACCATTTTCAATTTTGATTAAACCATACATGGCTTTTAACGGCCATAATATAGCTTTAGAGAGAGAAAACGTGCTTTTGTCTATTGTTAGCAGATTCTCTTTCTCTCTCTCTCTCTCTCTCTCACTCATCGTTGGTCTAGTAAATGAATACTATTCCATTATAGAGTCGGCAAATTGCTGCATTTCCAAACAACATGTTGAAACGAGCCTGTCAAATCATTGTTTTCGATGTTCTTTGTTGCTGATTGAACTGAGCGCAACATAAAGCATGCGTTGAAAGGGTGAAGCACAACAGCACACACACACAGATACAAATACAAATACATAGTTTAAGCAAAATTTGTAATTATCCGATTTGAAACATGCATTGAGGTTGACAATAGCGACTGCGTATTTGTTAGTGCTATTGAATCTACATATTTTAGTGTACAATTGCATGATAACGTAAATGCATTAAATCGTTCGCTTTTGATGTATCATCCGGAGCATTTCCAGTAGACATGCCTTTGACACGGAGAAATTATTTTAAGCATGAAACATTATACACACGGCAAACATATTTTGAGTTGTTTAGGCCTACAATGTTGTGTACACCGTTCAAAATCTCGGTGTACGGTCCAACATTGCTGTGTTGACGGGCATAAATTACCAATTCGAGTATGAGCACATTTTTGCTGTTCCATCAACCAAAGGAAGTAGAAAATAAAGTACAGATAAATCCCGTGTATCATCTCCACTTGTATTGTTTTTTACATTGAAGGGCGTTGCACGCACCTTAACATTCACAATACAAACTCAATGCGAGTGGAGACGCCTCATGAAAAATGGCACAGATTGCTAGTGCTAAGGTTTATCTGTACTTTGACTCATCGAATGTGATTTGTTGCATTTTGACATGTTTTCGAAGCTCGTCACCATGTCTTTAAATAACCGCTGATCAAACGCCAGCAAGCGAACGAACAAGCGAATGAAACAATGGTAGTGAAAATCGCTGGAAATCAGATTAAATGCATTATGAAACGATATTGTTTGAAATTCCCTTCGGTGATTTGCGTTGAACATACTCGGAATGGGGAATCCATATTCGAGCCTCCAGACTCCTAACCACTCATTCCACATCGCACCGTTAAAACCGACGCATTTGTGCTTTTTGGTGTGATATGAAATTCCATCATAAAATTGTATGCGCTATGTGAAATATTGTCGTAATCAAATACGCACGTCGAATTATCTTTCTATCTGGCTCTGACAAAATTGGTGAATTTAGAACACTTTTACCGCAACAAACAAGCAAACACACGCGCAAACATGTGAACGCATATGAAAATCAGTCGAGCCAATTCATGCGAAATTCCAACCAAAAACGTTGCGATGCCGTTAAATAATTATGTTATTTCCTTCGCTTGGAAACCAATACATTTCGCTAGGATCAAATTTTCACAACGTTCATTCGCTTGCTCATGTGAAGGAAACACCATCAGCGCCGATTTTTCCGTGTCAAAAGTTTACAGTTTTAATTGGAATTTGTAGAAACACTCGGTTTTGATATGTGGTTAATACGATCTAACATGCGTTCGTGAATCGTTTAATTGAATTAATAATTCATAGCTGCTTCAAGGCAGTGCACTCATTTTGGAAAATGTTGATGTGAAATTAACTTTTCATCATCAGCTATATAGTTTTCGACGTAAATGTTCGTTATTTTTTTTTTTTTTTGCCGACGTTCATTCTCATGGCATAGCAAGTTTTAATCACTTCGATGTCATGGCAATGATTTCCCAATTCCTAGAATCCATCGCTCATCTCGTGAGATACTTATAAACTCTTATGCACAGAAAAGCGGGATTAGAGAAAAAATCGTTAGTGGATATTATGTTTTGTACTTGTCGCATTTTTTTTCCTTCTAAAGTGCCACGGGCAACTATTAAATAAAAACAAACTTTGTTAACAAACTCCAAGTGACCATTTTACTTGTGACGCATATATGATTGTGTGCGTATATAATTTTAAATGAATCTCATGTTTTTCCGTTTAATTAAATTATGGCCCGTTGTAATGATATCATATACCAACATACAAGTTCTCTTTGTAACTCTCGCATCCGTCTGACATAAAACATCTAGGCTGAGAATAATTTGGAAAAAATTATCTAATTTCCTATGTCGTTTGGCATCGTGTTACACAGTAGTATATACCTAATTTCATTGTAAGCCTTCTGAAAAGCGAAACAAATAAATTTCCCAATTTCTTTTTTGTCATCATTGTCATTTGTTCATGTGACAAAACTGACAAGCAACAGTCGAAGCAGCAACATAAAGAGAATCAAGTCGAGATGTTGCTATTGCTATCTCTCCCTCTCTGTTTCTCGCCTTAAACATGGACCATATGAGCATATTCATCGTTTCGACAGAGAAAATTGTCGCTGCTGTCATATTTGCGTCGTAAATGCAAATTCTCAACGTGTTTAGTGATACAAATCAGCATGACAGACGAAGCAGCTCATAACACACTCACTTACTCGTTTGCTCACACCAACACCATACCGACACACATACAGAGAGAGAGAGAGAGAGTGTGTGTGTGTGTAAACACTGGAAACATTTGTTTTTCGTTATTTCCCGTACATAATTCGTTAAATCAATGTATGATATGACGTATGTGATCGTGTTCGCGCGCCAGCCACTCACTAGGCCTCACAAAGCATACAATATTTGGTTTGTGTATGCTTTGTGCTCCACAATTGCCGTTCTTTCTCCTTTATATGCAGCATTTGACAATTTATTCAAATAAAACCGAAAATTGGTACATGGAAAAACAAAGCGAAGTATGTTGAACAGCGCAAACACAATATACGCTGGATCAGGACACAAGTACTTATTGAGAACGCGTTGTAAGTGAGCGCGATCTCACAAGTTGAAATGGTGGTGAATTACGTGAATTACATATTTTATTGCCACACACATGAAATACTTTAAACGGTTCGTTGGCCTATCTATTTTCACATGTCACATTCATTTTCTAAGTCACATTCTCTTGCTCTCTTCGCTCGCCTCACCCGCGCACACCTCAATCTATAACCTAAACATTTTCTTGGCATTTCTGGTTGTCATTTTGGTTTCATTTTTTTTCTTCTCTTTTTTTTCCGAGGTAACGAATGTTTGAATTCCTCTGCGCACCGAGTGCAATTCAATCTATTTCTCTCTCGCTTTTTCTTGTACGTATTTTTCCAGAATTATGAAAGAGCACTGAAATAACTGTGCAACGAAATGGACTGAAAAACGCATACATTCACTATGTATAGTAGTCATGATTGGAGTTGTTTGTGAGTTTGTTGCGCTTGAGAAATGGTATCAAGTATCCGATTTATACAAATTTAGAATGGCATACAATCCAGTTGATGCTGTTACGCCTTTCAACAAGCAAACTTTTATCCACCACCATAAGAGCATACAGCGCACCACAACTACTTCTCTCTCTCTCTCTCTCTCTCTTTCTCTCTCTCTCTCTCGTTTGCATTTCCAAGCAATGCTTTTCAAGAATTTCATACAAATTCTTTCAACTAATTCTTCGGTAAGATGATGTGGCATGGACAAGAAAAGCGTTTTAACATTGGGAAAAAGCAATTTCATCAAGTAATATTTCAACATTTAATTTCCGATGCGCTTGTGATGATGCTGCTGCTGCCGCTGCTGCTGCGACTTTGCTCTGTAAAGCCCGAAGGTAATTTCGGATGATTGCTCATCAGTTCAGGATGCCAGTTCATTTTCATTTGTGCTGTTGCTGTTCGGTAAAAGCGAAATCGGATTTTCGCTTTAGCTGTGTTTCAAATTAAAATTCAATTTCAGCATTTCCATTCGTTAAAATCGCATGGGCCCGCGCGCAATCAATTCCAAACCAAACGAACGAAAATTGGCTTCATACAAATAAATATTTATGCTTTAAATGGCAGAGATTTTCTTAGGATAACTTTTGCCGACAACAACAACAAAAACAACAACAACGACGATGAGTACGAGGAGGTGGAAGACACACAGCAAAGCAAAAGGAGGGAAGAAGAAGAAGAAGAAAATCGATTTTTACTCCATCTCTCGCATTTTAAAAAGAGATTCACATTGCAAATACCATGGATTATGTTTGGGAAACGTGAGAGAGCACATGAATGAAAATGATGCGATGTTGAATAGACTCACGAGCCCGAACAAGAAAGAACACAGACATCCAGTAACATGGGAGGAGAGAGAGAGAGAGAGAGAAAGAGCAAGAGATGGAACCGAATAGAGAAAGAAAGTCAAAGAGCTTCTTAAAAACGGCAAAATGTAGATTAATTGAATTTGTGTACCTCAATTTATTCATAGTGCCGCTTGTTTATGTCGACTTTTTCCATTTTCGGAAAATTGTTCGAACGAGGCATTGCTAAATGGTTTGACATTTAGGCAAATAGAATGAGAATCTCTGCCTCTTTCTCGTTCTTTCTCTTTTGCTATGCGTTGTGAATCAAAATTAAATTCATTGACACAGGCACTTAACTGGGCGGACAAGAAAAAAAACCGTATATCAAATAACCGAAATCACTTGGAAAACTCAATGTCATCATTCTTAATTAAATATGAAGATGAATTCGACGGCGGCCAAAGCCATTTATAGTGAAGAATGATCAAAGTAAATAATTGAACGAATGCGCTTTGCAAAGAACAAACGGTTTTTATGAGTTTTTCATGCAAATGTGTGTACCGAGGAAGAAAACGACTCTTCTCTCCAGTTCGCCTTCGAAGGTGATGAACATAAGCAAAGAAGTTCGGAAGCGAAAATTCACTCGATACATTTGTATTTGCCTCGTGTGCAACTGTGATTCGATAACTATATGACCAACGTGTGTGTGTGTATCAACTGGGCGATTATTATAGAATATCTTTCCCATTTTTTTCCTTCCTCTTTTGTTTCGTTCAATGTGAATGCGCGCGTGAATCGAATTTCAAATCGGACTGAATGGCATGGGTACGACAAGTCGGTGACTATTTTCTTCTTTTTTGTCGTCGTCGTCGTTGTCGTTGAAGGTGAATATTTGCACGTACAATGGCTATAAATAATGAAGTTCGAGGCTTTCCGCTTTATCGAATGAACTGAATGAATATAATTTTACTTTGTTATCAATATTTGTGTACCGTTATTTATGCCCATCTCTCGAGAACTATACACCGTCACACCTATACACTTTGCAGCATGAATGTAGAGCTTGCTGTTTCGCTGCGATTCATTTGCATTTAAGCGTTCAATAACACAGGAAATTGTTTGCGATGTGCTTGTAAGTGCCAAAGTATTTCTTGTTGCCCGACAACAAACACACTTTGGCTGAGAGATACACACAACGAGCGAACAAGTGAATGTGCGAGTAAGCAGGCAAGTCGATGTCAAGCGAGTGAAGAGTGTTTTCCTAATAATTCGTCATTTGCATATTATTTTCCGTTGAATTGGCTGCGCAATGAACTGAACGTAAGTACTAATCTGGATGCCTTGCGTATATGTAAGTGTTGGCAAGTGCATAAATCCGTTGTTGTCGTCGTCGTCGTTTGCCATCATCGTCGTTGATACACACTGATTAATTTGCTCTTGATTTTTCTCTTTCTATCCATTTTCTTCTCCCCATCTATCTGTGTGCATATTTTCATGTCGTTGTGATTAGTTCGTTCCACGGCAAATCAAATGAAAATTGAATCGATACGCTTATTGAAAACTGGTCGTTGTTATTTATCAACTAATCAAGCGGTTGTTTCGCGCATTGCCGATATCTAATCACATCCAATGCCAGCAAGTGCGCACTATCGTCGTGGTAACAATCGAAGCGCAAATGGCATATAATTTATTAATTGGTTTGTGAATTTCACAATGAAATGTGGTGAAAAGATAATCGAATGTCAATCAATTGATAATGCATTTCTCTCTATCTCTACCCTGTCTCAGCGCCATCAATTTGACAGTTCAATACACTTTTCCTGCGCTTAATTAGATTGATTAAATCGAGTCGCAAAGATATTTGCGGTGAGACTGGAGATGAAGGTGAAATGCGGAAACCACAATGGATTTGGCTATCTGGTAATAATTATTTGGTGATCCTCTTATATGGACTACTTTGGATACTGTACATGCGATTTACACTGTTGTGTTGTTAATTGCAAAAAAATAAACCATTCTTACCTGGTGGTATAACGCTACCGATCGCAGCTGTTACTGGATACTGCACTGTGTCAGCACGTGCTACCGAATTCGAAATTAATCCAACTGTGTTAAGTAGCACAAGTGCAGCGCACATATTTAGCGCCGCATTCCATGTGAACGGCCGAAAATGCTTTGTGAATGCTGTTGCTGCTGTCGTTGTTGTTGTTGTTGTTGATGTTCTGTCATTGTTGCGGCCACTACCACATCGAGCAGCGGCTGAACGATGAGGCGATGTCATGGAAGACACCCACATTTTTTTCACCACCTGTAGCACAGTGGTGCCACTGCTCTCACTGTATTCAAACACAAAATGGTTCTACCGAACTGAATTTACTTATTTTTTTTTTATCAAATCGTAATAAATCTATTTGCCCGATTCACCGCACATTCGGGCCTCTTTCAATTTCCATCAAGTACAACCGAAAGAAAATGGAATTCGATTTTGTTGTTGTTGTTAAAATACTGTAACTTTATTAATCGTTTTAAATCCCCACTTTTCTTATGATAATTTTAACTTTTTTTCACACCGCACCAAACCAAAAATCTATCTTTTTTGGATGAAACTTTTCTTTTCCTTCTGTTACTTATTTTACAAACACCGAAAATGTCGTTTTTGTTTACACTGCGTTCTGTAGTAACTTTCTCTCGTTGGCGTTTGTACGCGCGCGCTTTTCACCTTGCCGGCTGCAAAATTGATTCTGCAATAGACACAAAAAGAGAGAGAAAGAAAAAGAAATTAAAAAATTATACGATTTAACATTGAAATCGGCGGCGTGAGAGATTCGTCGTGATCGAACCTTTCAAGTCACACAACACATTCATACGAGCGGCAGCTGCTGAGTAATGAATGAATTGTTATTTTCTTTTTTTGAACAATTTGTTGTTTTTCTTTCACATTTTCTGAAAATTTATTCGCATCTATATGCACACGTATACAAACACATTACTGACACACAAACTGAGACGAGAATGCTGTTGCCGTTGTTGTTGTTGTTGTTACTATTACTGTTGTACCCGGAGTTGTGTTGCTCTGTTGTCAGCGCTCACGACAGACCGCGAATCATTTGTCTGTAATTGACTCGAGCTATTGTTTGCAGAGAATGCGATGCAACATCAGCCATTGTTTTGTGTGTTAATGGAAAAATTTGATTTCGTTTTTCACTTCAAACGTGAAATCTAAGAGCTATAATTAAAATGAACAAGTCCGAAAACGAGGCAAAACAAGAAGCGAGAGCTGAATGAAGAAGCGGCAACAGCAGCAAATGCCCTTTTGTTTCACGAATAAGAGAAGCCTATCATCGTGTCGATAATGAATGGGTCATGAATTGTAACGGTGCACAACATGGCAGTCAAAATTTATTGATTGTATGACAATCGGATCGTGCATCAGTCACCCAGCGAGAAAACGAACGAGAGAGTGAAAGACAACGACAGCGACAGCAGCATGTACTTTATGTGGTTGAACTTTTGCAATATTGTGAGACGAACATGTTTTGGGTGAATTGTGATTTGAAAATTAGGCCAAATATCATGTACACGATGCCATTGTTTGAGAACACAACACCACAAGACAATTCATGAATCAAATCAATTTTCATGTGTACACATGTACTAAAATTAGTGAATTGAATGAAAATTAAAGTGTTTCCGCACTGAACATTAAAAAGCCGTAGGCACCGAGTTCAGATCAAATGACCAAAAATAACGTCAAGTCGAGTCGAGTCAAGACCGCCTAGGTGAATCGCCATCTCGATCTTTTTACTTGCTTCAACCGACTTGACTCAAGCGGCAGCGTAGTCAATAGCTGCCTTTTTTTATTCTCTCTCTCATGCGTATATTTTCCTTTTGTGTATTCATGGGGCCGCATTGTCGTTCCTGTGCCGTTCATTTAAAAATTCAAACCAAAAACCGGAAGAATAAAGAATACTCAATTGGAATTAATCGAATAAATTCCAATTAGACATCTTTTTTGAGTGGTACGCACAAGCACTTACTGCGTTTGTGTGTATCACTCTCTCTCTCTCTCTCCCTCTCTCTTTCGCTCAGTCTCGCTCTTCATTGCACCACCATACACACATATTAAATGGTGTAAACTATTCTATTTGAAATATATATACATTTTAAATGCAAATTATGCGCACCGACTTCAATGCGGCCACTCCATAAATCCAATGATAGAAGATAATAAGATTGAAATTGGAAGAAGCGTTCGAGAAGATGTACATGTGAGCAAAGGAGCGAGTGATAACAATGACACCAAATGTCCGTACACAAGCCAACCAACCAAGCAACACACACTAAACGAACCGAAAAACGATGATTATTACGCAAATAGAAAACGCAATCGCCGCAAAATCGGTTTTGTTGTCAGTGGCAGCAGAAAGAGAGAGAGAGAGAACCGTGATGCGTATACATTGATTATATTCATCTCATTTCAAGCGAACGAACCACAAACATTTCAATTTGACTGAAAACAACAAACCCAGTGGTAAGAGCAATCACAAAATGTGAACACAAAGAATTAAATGAAATTAACGCGCGAGAGTTACGGAATGTTCATGAAGAACTTGAAACAATTTCACTCGGAATTCTACGAGTGAGAATGACGACGACGACGACGATGCCGACAACAGTCCGACAGTGATGAACGAAAATTAAACTAAAGACGTGGAATAAAATGCGAGAGAGAAAGATAGAGCAACATAAAAAAGAAGTACTTTGACAACAAATTATTTCAATATACAACGAAATGTTGCGCGTTGTCTCTTTCAATTGATGTAGAGAGAAAGAGAGAGAGCGCGAGAGCGAGAGCATGCACACTGCTCACAGGAAATTGTACTTGTGGAACGAAACACTAGCACTAACAAAACGCATCGTTTGGCTCGTCTTTGTTTTTCGTCATGCACTTTTTTTCTGCTGCTGCCTTTCGTCTGCTGCTGTAGTCGCTGCCGCTGCTGCTTTTGTTTTGTTCCGTTGTGCATCACATTGTTATTATTATTATTATTATATTCGTTTGTTCGTTGTTATTTTCTAAAATTACTTATGCAGTAGCAGTGAAAGTTGGATTTCATGTGTGCAAACATGGACATTTATGCATAATAAACTTAAAATGTCAAGACAAAATATGCTCTTGAAAAATACATGAAAATACACACATCAAACAAAATCTCTGGACTACAATGCAATGCACTTTTTGTTGTTGTTTTCGTTTTCGTGTTGGAAAAAGAAGCGAGAAAAATTTCATTTTCTTAACAAAGTCTGTGGCTCTCTCGTTTGTTTTCTTCGCTCGACAAACATGTGTGTACCGTTGGTGTGGCTGCTGCCAACGGCATTGCTCAAGCATATTACTCGGTTCGTTTCATCGTCGTCGTCGTCGTCGTCGTCGTCTAGTTTTGCTCTCTCAATATCTACAATTTTGCATCTACATTTTCAGAATGCATTTTAACGCTCTTGTTTCAGATCTGATAATTAAATTTGTACAACGAAATGAAATTTTCGAGAAAATGAACGAACCGGAGATTTCTATCGTTATTTTGTCTTGAAATGTGACGTTCAATCTTATCAGGCAACATCATTCTTTGTTCATTTCAAATTTAGAATGGAAACGTGAATGAATTCGACCTATATTCATTCGCATATATAATAAAGGTTGGCAATTTCGTATACAAAAGTGCGGCACATTGCATTTTATAATCGGCGGTCGTGATTTGAATCGTCAATTCAGCGCAAAGGATACACACACACACACACATCGATAATTCCTCCAGACTAATGCACATCGGTTGAAATGTTCAATTTTCCAAGAATTACGATTTCTCATGCCAGACGCATTAAGTGGCTGTGAGATGAAGACGAGAGTGAAAACAACGTCGACGACGACTACGGCAAACAATAATAAAATGAAAAGTGCATAATTTGTGAATGTGTAAAGTGATTTGGCAATGAGCAGACATTTGCTGTTTTTTTTGCATACACACACCGAGACTAAATCAAGCTAGAGCCTGGAAATACTATACACAATTGAAATACGAAATAATTGATATATTTCGTCTTGAATGCGCGACTCTGTCTGCATACACGGAAATTGCATTAAATTGAGCACATTTTCAAGTGGGCGCGAAAGAAGAGAGAAAAAAAACACACGATCTACTCATTCGCCGTCATTCTTTCTTTTCGTGTTTGGATTTTTTTTTTCGTTTTTCGTTGAAAAAAATGAAACAATTTACGTTCGTACGTGCATGACATTTGTGCAATTCAAACAACCTTATTCAATTAGAGAATCGAATACGACTGTTTGCTCTATGGCGGCTGCTGTTTGCAGGCTGTCGAGGAAAGAGATACGAACGAGAACGAGTGCGAGTGAAAGAGCAAGAGACCAAGACACATCGAGTGTTAAATCATTGCTCGCATCTGTAAATGAAGTGAGTTGTAACAATTTATGCTTGATTTTCTTACGAGTTCATTTAACACAAGACAGGAAAATTATACAGCAATCGCGTTTCCGTGCCGTCGTTGCCGTCGTCGTCTCTAGCTCGCTCGCCATGGAAATGAATGATGTGATTTACGCTATTTGCTTGGCATTCATTTGTGTTGAATCATCAGCTCAGCTGCAGTGATAAGCTCTTAACAATAGAATGAAACAATAACTCGTTACTGTTCAGTTGCACGATAACGAAATTCATGGTCCGAAATAATACAGTGTCGCTCTGTCTTGGTACGTGTATGTGTGTGTGTATGATTTGTGTGCGCTACATTCGACGATTATGGCTCAAAATTATTACTTTTCTTTATCCCTTTCGCTCGTTTTAGCCACAATGCAAATGCAAATTTTCATTTTTAATGTTCAACTGAGAATAATAATTGATCTACTTATTACAGTGGATTAGACTCTGTGTGTCGGCTGCACTCGGTATGAAAAGCGATGTGATGAGATATTTTATAAATGAAACCGCATAAAACTCTCATAGAAAATATCGAAAAATTCAAAGTCGACAATGAAAAGCGTTAAGCTTGCGGTTTCACTCGAATGCAAAGCCAACCATCAACACAAAGCAGCGAGAAAGACCGGCGAGAGGGAGTGAAAAAAAAATGTTGACCATTTACACACGATAAGCGGCTATGCCAAAAAGATAAATGGAAATAGTAGCAAAACAAAAACAGACACATAAACCCCAAAAAAAGCGTACACGTTTTGCCATACGAAATACAGGTCATCATCGCGCTTCAGCTGCTCAGCAACCACATTCGCACAAAGAAAAAATAAAGCCGACACAACAACAAAAAGAAGCACCAAACTTGCACACTTTCATTCACGGGGTTCGGAAAATAAAAGCGGATGTGGAAAAGAAAAAAAAGAAGCGGCAGAGCAACGATGTACTAGGATGGATGGTGTTTTATCAGATGATGAAAGTGAATAACGTGGAGGGACACCGCCGTTGGTGGATAGTATTTACGCGAGACGCGCGTTCCCTTTCGCTTGTTATACTATACAGCAGCAATATTTGGACTTTGAAATATCACATAGTTGTTAGTTTGGCCGGTTTCATTTTTTCCCTCTTCGTATCGTTGTTGCTTTTTTCTGCACGTTCTCCGCAATTTTTTTTCGTCTCACCGCAGCGACAGCGGCCACGGCAACGTCAGCATGAACTGGAGCAAATGCACGTATGTGCAATTACTGGATTTCATTTCCTTGATGGAAAATCATCGGAATGACTATGCGAAAACCCAGTGAAATGTTCGCTTTTGATCGGATACCGTAATGCGTGTTATAATCGACCGATGCTCAAAGATCCAGATAAAAATTTCAATTTTCCTGTGCATTGTTTCACAGTAACGCATACATAGTATGAATGTGCGGTTGAAAACAAACGGACACGAAACGAGAATGGGGAAGAAATGGAAAATTTCTAATGGAAAAATCATTGATCAAGAAATATTTGCTGGTGCTGTGTTGCTGCAACAAACAAAACCACATCAAACAACTGCTAATAACTATCATTCGTTGAATTTGCTCCGAGTGATTTTACCATCATCGGAATCATATTCGCTATTTGTTCGGTTTGCTTTTTGAAGAGAAGCGCTTGAGAGGGACAACGGGAGACAAAAACCACCTGACGTAATCAATAAAAACATTCACCGAATGAAAGCATGATATAAAAAGTGGCAAAGTTATTGTTTACGAAAAATGAAGGATTTTTTTTCTATATTCGTATGCTCTTTGACTTTCATATTTCTTCATCGGGGAATGTGAGTGTTTCTGTTTCACCTTTTTTGCACCAAATGAATCTCGGGTTTCGTTCAAACAAATGAAACAAAAAGAAATGTCGAAAAAAAGATCCATCTATGTGAATATTTTTGCCATTTGTTTGTGTGCTTCCGCGTTTTTCTTCCAGCCATAATGTGATCTCGAGTACAGTGACAGGGAAGCAGCCGAAATGAAGGAAATAAAGAAACATTGGAAAATAGATTGGGTTGGGGGAGGTATGATAAAAAAGAACACAAAAACACAAACGAACACAATTTATGAGCCTGAATTGACAATGAACGGCAGTTGAACAAAAAGGAAATAAGAAAAAGCATGAGCTCAACTCACATACAAACATTGAACAACTAGAAAATGGCACGAAAGGAAAAGAGAACGAAAAAGACACGTTGGTGAAGCCATTTTATTCATTAGAAGTGTATTTTTGCTCCTGCTGTTTCGGTAATTTACTTCACATCGTGCATTTCAACTCTTGATTCAATGGAAGCCTGGTGGCATCGAGTGGGGAAAAAAAAGGAACAGAGGAAACCGAAAAGTAAGCTGAAAATCGAAGGGGCTCAACCAAAAGAAAATATCGGAAACCTCACCGATATCAACATCACCACCGGCTGCAGACAGAGAAACACTACCACGGTGGCGAACCCCGCCGCCCTCCAGCACTCCGTTTGTACGGTTGCGAAAATGTGCGAGCAGATAAAAATTACACGAAACTCGAATAGTCATGCAATTTTTTTTTGGTGTGTTCGCGCGCGCCATGCATTGTCGACAGAGTCTCGCCGAGACTCCTGCGACAATTGTACCGAATGAAATATTATCGCTTTCTTGTTCTCTTTTTCTTCAGTATATAGCAAAACTTGCTGGTTGTGTGTTGACAAAAATAAAACAATGAACGTTTTTGGGTTGAAACTCAAAAGAAATTGAGAAAAGTCAAGTATTCGCAAAGTTATTTTCAGAACACTGCGGGAATACAGAGATGTACAAATGCACAAGCTCACACTCACATACACACACACACACACACACACTCCTTTCTGCAAAAGTTCAATTGCAACACATGCTCCAGCATAGGGTGAATTACATCGTAGTCAAGTTCTTCAAATGCAGTTGCATTCCAAACCGACTAACAGCTATTTATCAAATCTGTCTGTTCGTTTTTGTGGCGCATACATGTGAACACGCGCAATAGAAGAAATCGAAGGAACCGAGATTCATTGCAGATATATTCGAGAATTTCAAGTGAATGCTTTTGATATAAAGCAAAATCAACTTTCTTTCCATTCTGAAGTGTCTCAAAAAACAGTTAGTAAGTCAAAAAGTGTTCTAAACATTTCAATTTACTGCAATGATACTGAAAATGCCCGAAGGCATGAGGTCAAAAGACATTCGCATTTCTCTACTTCCGAAAAGTTCAAACTTGATGCAATGAATTAATCCGAAATCGATGGCCAAAATGAAGTTGCACGAGCAATCAGTGAATTTTCTTGGTTTTTTTTTTAATATTTGAAGGGTGAAAAAAGTCTTGAACTATTTACAAATACTTGGCACTGGATTCGAAAGGTAAATAGTTTGAATGGGAGTGAGTAGAAGCAGGTGTCATAGTTTAAAAGCTCAACAATGGAAAGCATTTAAATAACGCACAAGCCAAAACGAGATGTCGAAACGATATCAAAAAATTAAACTCAACGAATTTTTTTCTCTCGTTCTTTCTCACTCGCTCGCTCGCTGCTCGCCTTATTAGAGAAAAGTACTTTTCAATGTTTTCTTGTTACTTCGATAAGTTTCCTTCGGTTTTCTATTTCTCGCCTGTCTTTACCGTTGGACGTTTGTCTATGCGATCAGCCTTTCTGATCATGAAAATAGTAAACAATACAGCGGCACCTGGGGACTAAGTGCAACGTGTCATACTTTCAACGTTTGAATTACACAGACGCACTTACACAGACACATACTTGTTACAGCAAACTATGTGCATGATTCTCTATTTCTCCAACCAGTCACCAGGTGACGCTTTATTGTTCTTGTTTGACGTTTCCTATCTATTTGTACAGACGATCAGAGAGGCTGTATGCGATTAAAGCGAAGCTGTTTGCTGTTTTTGTCTGGAAAGGGAAAGGGAAAGGGAAAGGGAAAGCAGGGTAAAGTGCATTATTTCAAGAGGATGTGGTTTTATTTGCAAACTTTGTTAGACTTTTTTTTTCTGCAAAAGAGCAAAAGTGTAAAATTTGATTTGAAAGCCACTTCGCTTACACACAAAACGAATAAGTGAGATGAGAGCTTTGGCATCAAATATTTAAGTCGTGCTCACGTTTTTTGGCAGATTGAGAGGATATTTTATTGAAACACATTGTCATCGGAAGCAAAAACCAATTTACACCAACACTAACACTCATGCATCAACATCATCACAACAACAACTGAATTTTACTCGGAAACGGATATCATATAGAAATATCTCAAAATGGGATCAATGATGTAAACGTAAATTCGCCCGTTGCCATGTTTTGCGACGGACCAACGGACAGATATGGACAAACGACGAGAAGTGTATGCACACAAAAAGAGAAAATGATAAATATTCTATGCACGTAAACGATTTTGCTTGAAATAAATGTCTTTTGTGCTTGAGCGTGTGCGAATGAGCTCGTCTTTGCTCACTGGATCTTTTCATCGTCATTGCTGCTGCTTCTGCTGATGTGTTGTCCGTCCATTTAATGCGAACATAAAAGATAAAGTGAACAAATAACAAATAAATACTCACAAAATACGTTATCGCATACGAACAAAAGTTCCAAGCGAAAGAAAGTTTTAAAAAGAGAGCGAGCAAACGAGCGAGAGGGACGGAATGTTTCGTCCACTTTTCCGTGTGAAGGAAAGAAGACAAATTAAATATTTTAGCTTTTTCGCCCATTTGACGTGCTAATGGAAAGTAGAAAAAGATGCCATGTCGAAAGACATGTGAAACGATGCACTTTGTTCTTTTTGTGTGATTGAATTTACTGTACAAGCTCCAATATTGCCAGAGAAACGGAAATCTACAGTGTCGAAATATGAGCGGAGTTGAGTAAGAAGTTGGAATGCCGTGCTTAATGTCAATTTTTTTCTGTCTCTGCACTCAACGGTGTCATCAGCATTAGATGAAATCCACATCATTAGACGCGAATCTTTACATAACGAAAATGGAACTGAAAATTCGATTCAAAATATGTGTGTGTGTGTTTGAAGTAGTAAACAGTTGGTAACGAATCGAATGCCAATTACATGTTCGTTTTAAAATGACAAAAATGCGCCGCTTCTGGGGATTATCAGCACGTGTGTGTGAGTGATGATTTTGGCAACGAACAATTTCAATTAAATTATTCAGCGAAAATCTGCTTTTGTCGATAAGTTAAATCCACCAATCTCGAACGGGGATTTGATGGGCTTTACTCATACGCCGCTTCTATTTTGGGATTTCATACTAATAAAAAGTGAACGACTTTCGCAGTAAATCTAAATGATACAAGGCACACTCAAGCGGTAACTTCATTTTAGTCGATTATTGGATTTCCACCGTTTCGGCACAACAATCAATTTAGCGGAGCAGGTAACTTATATTCAACTGTTTCATGGGTTCCTCCTTAGATGTGTGTATCACCAACATTGCTGCCGCTGCTGGTGCTTACTGCTGATGCTGTTCGAAGTTTTAGCCCCTTTGCCTCTCGAATTTTCGAATGCGAAATGTTTGTGTGAGAGTGTGTTTGTGTAATAAAATCGATTCCTAATTAATGGCGCTCAAAGCGTCGGCTTAGACACACCGACAGTTCGTAATTCAAGTGCATACGACAGCGACAATACTGAATTTCATTGTTTTCTGAACGGAAAAGCTCTATGTGATGTGTTGACACTGAATAAATCCCATTTACTTTTGATACAAGCAAGGCTTTGCAATATTCTCTGGCACAACATTTCGCCAGCATGCACATCATGGATGACAAAAATCGCTTCTTGTTGTCGGCTCACTCTACGTCATTCGCGCTCTCTCTCTCTCTCTCTGCCACTCACTGATTTAATCTCTTCTTCCTCCTACACTCTACGTTCCTCTCACTCAGTGGGTGATTTGTGCGTGTATCGATATGCACATAAAAATTAATCATGTTGAATGAAAATTGGAAATTCACTGTGTCTCAGCATTTGACTATATGCTTGAGTTGGCATTAGATCGACAACGACATTACAATTTATTTATGATTCAATTCGGTGCAATGAACTGCCACGTTGTGGATTTTATCGGAAACAGGACAAAGAAGATGTGGAATGCGATTTTGAAATTGATGCTTTATTTCTTCTCGATGGATGGCAAAATGGATGCCAGGATAGAGAGATAGATCGAAAGGACGGGAACAAAGAATAAAGAGAGCGAAAAGAAGAGAAAAACCCAGAAGGATTCACAGTCCATTTATTTTCATCGTTTTCTTTCTATCAAAATGCGTCTTCATAATTCATTGGGAAATTTATTTCCAAAGAAACGACGATGACGATGACGACGACAAGGACGACGACGACGAAAGACAGAGAAAAACAACCTAGGCTGATTGAGCCATTCGGCAGCTCAGTTTGCATTGTTATCCCATTTCATACTATATTGTATCCCCCCCACCTCCAAAACAAAGACGAGACACAACCATTAAATGCGCTATTTGCTGAAAAATCGATTAGCGGAAATTAGATTCAAAATCTACGGATTTTTCTTTTCGTTCATCAAACAATTCCATAATGGATTCGCGCTCGTAAAACCATTGCATCTTTTGTTGAGATATAGACAATAACAGCATGATAACGCTTCGACGCTTCGCTTTAACAGCACCAATAACAATGATGATCTAAAAATGTTTCAGTGGAAAAGTTCACATCGCCGGTCGTCTTGGGTTCTATACTCAGTCCAGTTCAGTTCAGTTTTGTTCGCTTGAATTTCTGTTCTACTCTGTTCTAATGTTAGCAATGTTGGTCCTTTGAAAGTCTCTTGATTCGGGTGTTTTCAAGTCGTGCTGTTCTCCCCCAACAAAATAAAAATCTGCGTTTCCATGTTCAAATAAAATGAAAAGATAAAATAAGATGAAGCACGATTCCATTTTGGTGGCGCTACAAAAATCGCAGATGCTTTCATTTCAACAGCAGTAGCAGATGATAATTGAAGAGAAGCGAGTACATCAAATCAAGATTAATGTTTGCGGTCCGATTCGCGGCGCAAATCTTCAAATAATGCATTTTTCTTTTGAGATTCACCGCGCACCATCCGGGAAAAAAAAACGTCGTACTTTGCGTGAAGCCCAATACCAACATTTTATAGGAGTGGATAGAGCCTAATATCAGCATGAAATGTTTTATAGTCTGGATTACGATTTTATGGCAAAATACGGTGGTGATACGTTTTGCGTTGATTTTTATTACTCATTTTTGGTGCAGTGGCAGGCTGTTACTATAGTAGAACAAAAGCCGCTCATAATACCCTAGACGTGGGCCAGGGATTTCATGTGTGTGCTCTTTACAAATATGAATTGTTAATGGATATTACGTGCTGCAATATTAATTCCATGTGGACAGCGATACAGAGAGCTTTTGCTTGAATAATGTCGTCGCTAAAACAAATGTGGCTAGTGCCACACATACGCACGACAGCCCATAAAACGCATTAGAGCGCGCACACACTCAATTCTAAAAATGGTTAAGTTAGTTTTGGAAATTGAAAAATTTCTGCATACTTTATTGCTCGACATTAAGTTGTGTTGCCGTTCCATTCTATTGTTGAAAGCCAACGGTTCGTAAGAATCGTGCGAAAATTATGGCTCATTTTTTACGTAATTTCAATGCTTAATTTTGCGGTTAGGTTGTCTTTTTTTCTCTCTTCTTTTACATGTGTCGTATTTGCTAATCGCTTGTGGTCTTATTCCATTCGTCAAATTTTACCCGAAGATTGAGCGGTTCAAGAGAGGTCGTTGTCACTTGCAAATATTTAATAAATTCTCGTGTTTATTGTTTCACATTGTCGCTTAAATTGCTCTCTAAGCGGTATTTGCACCGGTGTCTCGAAATATAAACACAACGCTTATTGTGTGTTGTTTTTGGTGACAACGGTTTTGTGGATGGGAAACGAGAGCAAGCGAATTTGACCGAAATCGGTGTAATGTAGAAAATGTGCGCCCAAATAGACTTTTGTGTCAGGTAGAGAAAGGGAGTCGCACACAAAGTATTTGTCTAATTGTATCTAAATCCTAAAAGCACATTAAACATTATTGTACACACATTGGGCCATTCGAAACGAAGCAAAGCTTGGCTGTCGGTGTAGCACACACACACACACCGGCGCTGGAATTATGTATCTGGGCAACATCGTTACATTCAGGTATTTTAAGATATATATGAGCGCGCCGAACTAGAAAACCAGTCTGCAAAATACATGCGACAAACGGCACAAGACTGCAGGCTAACAAATAAGAAACGAAAATGAAGGGAAAAAAACAGAACATGGAACAACAACCGACAACTCACAAGCCACTAATGCCGATGATATGACATTCAATTTGTATATGTGTGTGTGTGTGTGAAGAATACAAACGATTATGTTTCGGGTAATGACCGAAAAATTCTATTTCGATTTTGTGGCCGGATGTGTTTGTGTTTGTGTGTGTGTGTGTGTGTCCCTTCGACGATAGACTGATGGCAATAGCAACGTTGTGGCGTTGATTAAATCGTTTCAACGATTCTCTCTCAGTGTTTGAGTATTTGCTTCAATGTACACAACATTGAGATTAGGTTTTCATGTGTTGACTGCTGCCAATTCTTTGATGTCTAATGCCTGCCACAGCAGCAGCGCGGTTGGTGTGATAGTGGCAGACATACCGGATATTAACTAAATGCTTTTTGCACCGAATATGAATTCAATTAAATTCCATGGTGCTATGCGTTCCACACGTAACGCGCTCGCAATACCTCGTACCTTTTTCGGTAAACTACTCTACTAAAGGTATTCCCACAATTTCCGTACATATTTTAGTGGCCATAATGAGATCGAAGCGGTTTAAGCAGTAGAAAAAAAAACCACAGCACGCCATACGGATAAATACGGCTTTAACGGACGGGAAAACTTGTGCACGAGAGAGAAAATAGTGCAGTTCGATCGTCGATACATCATTCACATTGTGGCTAGGGGAATATCACGCTCCTGAATCTTGTGAGATATTTGAGATATTTGAAATAAACATCAATTGTATGACATATTTTCGAATATTTCGAATAAATAAATCAGATTTTTGTGGATTTTGGAGATATTTGAGATTTTTTGCATTAAATCCGAATAAATACATTTAAATATCATTCATAATCACAAAAATCCACAATTGTCCGCCGTATTCACAAATATACACCATATTTCATCCGACAGATTCTTAGAGATAAATTGAATTTTCTTGAAATATTTGAAATAATTTAAGCGTGATATTCCCCTAACATTGTGGATAGTTGAACGAATTGGCACAAAAGCGTAGGCAGTGAAATGTAAAACGTCTGTCACTGTGAACGAAACACTGTCAATCTATGCCCAGTGTGTATTCACACTATAAAATGATGGCAATTCGATTAAAACTTAACCACTTAACTATCAATCAATTTAAAAATTTCGAAATTTTATGCGTAAAAATAAAGCCATAATTTTATCGATCACAATTCAGTTTGAATATTTTACGCTTTAAAAGCACGGAACTGATGTCGGATCACACAAATTGATGTCATTTATCATTCCTATTAGCTTGATTTGCTTGATTTTTTTTCGCAATTTTTCCTTATTGCTGTCCATTATTATCAGCTTTGGACAATTTTAGTATGCTCTTTGTGCATTTTCCGGCATTTGATTTTCTCCAAATCGGCCATCTGCAACAAGCGCTCGTGTTGTGCCAGCCTGAGCTGACTTTCCATCTTAAAAATGGCATTGGAAAAAATTCATCGGAAATCGATCTTTGCAATTATATTGCATTTTTTCCGTCTAACTTGCTATTGCACGAACAATGGCGACATTCCGGACGATGATGATGACGGCGACGAAGAACAAAAGAAGACCGTAATGAGATGAGGAACGCATTTGATTGAGTGTACCTCAAGAAATGGAGAAATAAAATGCAATTGCAATAGATTGCATTGAAATTCCGATCCAGTTTATTTAATTTTATTTTCGCTCTCTTCAGGTTCTTCCTTTCCTTTACATTTTCCATCTCACTCTTTCTTCTTTCCATTTCTTCTTCTCTCTTTATCTCTCTCCTTCCTTCTTACTCGCTCTCGTCGATGCATATTTGGTTCGCATTTCATTCTAGTTCGATTGAATGTTTTCTTTTCCGCATCGTTTATGTCAATTTTGTTGTGCATGTTTCTCTGTGCTCTGTGTGGATGTGTATGTCTGTGCATTTACACAGTGATCGGTCCCATAAAGCATCTCTGCGAGAGTTTTTCATATGCCTTACAGCTTCAAACTACTACATCCAAATTTCGTTTGGCTAAAAATATTTCCCTCGCAAATGTATTGAATTATTTTGCAAAGTAGTTTGTAGAACGCTGCCCTAACCCCTCACAAAAAAGATTGAAATTGCATTCGAAGCGAAATCAATTTTGAATTTTGCAAATACTTTGGCTGAAGTATCTAGGTGTAAGTAAGGGTATTGAAAATGCCGGATTTTTTTTTTTGCGAAGAAAAGGGCACCGATACGAGAAAGAAAATCGCTTGAAGATGTTGTTAACGATTATTTCTTCTCTCTCTCTCTTATGGGCATCCCTATTTTTGCCGTTCGAACGTCAATCGCATGATTCGCATCGCTTGTAAATACATTCATTCATTCGCTATCGCTATTGACTCGGTTTTTTTCTTCGATTGACGTTAAAAAGTGTTGAGTGAGCAGAACGAACGAGCGAGATGACTACAACGGCGATGAACGTTGACGACGACGATCAATTCGTTCGCTAAGAAAACAATCAATCACCAACAACGTGAGCAATAAATTTCTTATTGAACTTTTCTTTGGCTCAGCTGCCACACATTTTCTTTCTGTGTGAATTTTGCATAAAATTTATTGCGTTTACTCACAATTCTGACTTTGCATTTTGTGTGTGTGTGTGTTTGTGTTTTTTTAATTGATTTTACATTGTGAAACCGAAAAAAAGTTTCTTTGAGAAAACTTTTTTGCGAAGGAGGGAGTAAGTTCGTGCATCGTCGTTTTTGCTGCAATTTGAACAGCTTGAAAATGACTTGGTATCGACAGGAAAAGAAACGAATTTGGATGGAGATCAGCAGCAGCGAAAACTTATAGTTCGATTCACTTCAACTGTTCCAATAGTCCTTGTTCCATTCGGCGAGACAAGCCGAGAGCGAAAGAGAGAGGGAGAGAAAAGACATTCTCGTTCTGACTTTTCCGCAACATTTGGCCTCGCCACCCATATTTCTGTTCCAGAACAAATTGCTCATCGAATAGAACGTGTAAAACTTTTTCTTTCCGCGTGCGCGCGCACGTTTCGGACAAAAAACCATGCAAAATACTTTAATTGCTCTTTGGAAATTCGAAAACAAACTCTTTTTAATTACGATTTAATTTTGACAATTTTTTTTTATAGAAAGAAAATGGTGTGTGCGTGCGCGAGCGCAAACAAAAGGCACTGCACACTTGAGAAAAAACAACTGCACAAACAAAACTTGGCGTCGTCTTGTTAAATATTGTTCTTGAAATTGGCCATGAGAAAAAAAAGCAACGCTGAACAATGTTTTTAATCGGTTCTCGAAACAAAAACAAAATTGATGAGTAATTTTTCAAGTAAAACAAACAATCGAAAAAAATTCAATGTTCTTTTTTCTCTCTTCCCGGTGATTATTTTTATCCGATTCGTTTGAACAATCGTATAATTTGGATTCAAACAAACGATTTCGAGCCGTACACACAAAACTGTCGTGGGTCTTTTCGATTATAATGAATTGCGCAAGTTGGATAATAATAATCAACTCATCACGTTATTTCAAGAATCGATTTTTCGGGCGCATCGAAAAAAGACGGAGAAAAACACATCAGTGAATGTGTTTGTAATTTTAATTTATTCTGAATGTGACTCCAGCGATCGTTTCACCAAAAGAAAACAACATGAAAAAAAAATTGCACCGGGAACTTTGGAACAGCAGAAAAAAAAGAGTTTGAAGTAAGAAAAAAAATCGATTAATCCTGAACAAGAAGTGCGACGTTTGAATTTAAGGTTTGCTCAATGGATGACAAAAAGTAAGGAAAGAAGCGATATCATATCGAAAATACGAACTGTTGGATAGAACAAGCCGAACAAACGAGCGAGCGAGCGAACGCGTGATCGTTAAATGGGTAAAAGCTAACCAAACACATTTCATCATTCGCCCATACAGAAAACTTCATATCGATGCTTGATATTTGCTCTTCACATGGCATCTCTTTGACTCGTTTTTTTTTCTTTCATTTTGCTCTCACTGCCGAGAGAATCGCATCGAAAACATCATCATCTGGCGAAGCGAACGCGCACGTGTATAGAGTACACCAGAGATTTTTGTACTTTGGAACGGAATATATGTCTTGAGCATTGGCACACAAAAAAAAGACACAGTAACAAAAGTAAGTGAGTTCGCGCCGAATACTCGAGAAAGAATAGCGAACGATAAAGAAAAAGCCACAGAAACCAGAAAATCAAAAAAGCGATGTGACGAACGGGTGAGAGAGAGAGAGAAAGAGAACTAGCGCGAGAGAAACCGGTACACAAAAAGTCTAAATGAAAGAAGAGCAGCAAACGGCAGCGGCACCATCGAAATGAAATAAAAACCGAGCAGAAGCAGCAACAGCACTAGTAGTAACGTGTGTGTTGTGACCGTATGGTTTTCAAACGAGTCTTCGAGTGTACTGAAAACTTTGCTACATCATCATCGTCGTCAGTTCATGATTGCCAACATCAGCAGCATCGTTCGTTCTCCACGAGCGCTGTAATCATGCCGAAGCGAAAACACAGTCTTTTAGGGCACACGTATATTTGTGGATGTGTCAGTGCTTCTCTTTTTTTTCTGTGTTTAACATTGGGTGCTACGTCGTACCACGTACGGCCTGTTATCGTCATCAATATCACTTGGTCGTTTATTATTATGAATACACACATTTCGATATGAATAGTGTGCTCGCCGACATCTCGGCACAAACAAACGAAAGACAACGAGAAAAAAAGGGAAAAAAAACTAAAATAATTTTCTATTGAAAAAAGCACTGCGCGCCGCACAGATTCTCGTTTTTTTTTCATTTTATCTCTATCTCTCTCGCTCGTTCACTTTTTATTTTCGTCGAAATCTGAAATTTCCTCAACGTAAGTATGTTCGTCGTGTCGCTTTCATAGTAAATTATATTCAGTGAAGCTTCGAAAAAGTATTGAATATCAAAATGTATGAGAATTCGCATAAAAACAAATCTGTATCTCATGGAAATGAATGCGCTTTTCGATTCAGACGAGAGGAATAAAAACGAGAAGAAGATGGCGAAATCTAGCATTATTTCCAATGATGTGTTTTCCCTTCGGAGTGGAAATCCGGTGTGCCAGTGATTTCGAATTCGGGCAGATGATTCAGTCATGATTTTTCAGGAGTGCACTTTTGGGTCTCGAGCATCGCGCCATTTGATGTGAATCATTATTTTAATTTTTATGCACGAGCTTCGAGTCTCGTTGATTGAGCTCACTTTCGACATCTTCATCGCTGGCTGCTTTTTTTTCTCGTTCATTTACATTATTTTCTTATTTCAGTTCCAATAAAAAAAACTTTCACGTGAATTGAAATGTTGACATTCTCAGCACATTTCCGCTTTAATTTCGGCTGGGATATGCTGTTTCGTATCAGCATCTTTCATTCACCCGTTGTTTTGTGTATGGATTTTTCTTTAAAATTCGGTTATAGCCGTCTATCACATGCATTTTACTGATATTGTTATGGTTATGGTTGCATTTTCGAAAGCGTCGCCTATCAACACACATACATTTGGCACGTAATATGCAGATTCAATACAAACACATTGGCTCTTTTAACACTGCATGAAATTTTAACCGAAAAACAAGCAGAAATCAACGTCGAAGCACAAACATATATAAAGGAACGGATACGGTGCACACCTATGAATAACGGTTTATACTGACGACGACGACGACAACTTTGAGTACGGCGACACTGACTAAACACACAGTGCGAGAGAGAGAGAGAGAGAGAGAGAACGCACCCAGAGTAAAAAAGAGAGAGAGAGAACATCAGGTATACCCATTTTATAATGTTTCTCGAGACATTTTCCTACCATATTTAGAATGCGTTGAGTAAACGACATGACGGCCTGACATTGAATACATGAAGATTTCTCTTATGGGCAACATGCTCAAAGTAGAAGAGATCAAATTTTAAATGTGTTCTTGTTTCTCTTGGTTTTATTCACCTCGGTTTTCCGCTTCTCTCTCCTACTCTCTGTGTGTGCGACTTCAACGCACTGTCGTTTGTGAGTTTGATAAAGCACTTTATTGACAAAAGAGCTCAACACTCTCTTGCGTTTCAATCAATAACAGATTTTTCATTCAAACTTCGACTGCATATTTTTTTTTCTTTTCTCTCGCTCTTTCGATATTTTCGTTTTCATGCTCGTCAAAATAACATTTTCGCGTACAAAAGTCTTAAACCTTTGACTCGACGCAATGTCAAAACGAGTGAACAAGAGATAGTGAGTGAATATAAATATCGAGTGAAGCGTCAGGTTTACTTTAGCCGAAATTCAATCAGTTGGTAAAATGAATGCATAAATGAGGTTCACATCTAATAGCACTTTTATGAGCATGAATTGAACTTGGAGAGTTGACTGAAAAGAAAATTGAATATATATATGTATATAGACAAGAATCGAAATGTAAACAGCGTTGCACAGACTCACTCACTCACTTGCGCGCATCTCACAAAGGCAAGTGGGCGAGAACAACATAATTTCATTTATTATTTCTGTTTTTCTTTTTTTTCGTTCTTTATTCAAAAAGCGACAGAGGATAGAAAGAGTCTTGGGTATGTCTGAATGCGGCGGTGTAAGAGGTGTGTGCGTAGTCAAAATGAAACGCGAAGTTTCATTCAAATCAAAATGAAACCCGTACCCATTTCACGGTTAATGCTGACTTTCTTTGAAAATATTTCAAATCTCAAACCGCAGATGAAGAAAAAAAAACGAAACTTTTTCTTCCAACTTCAATGGATGCGTTCATAATTTAGCGTTGCTTATTTTGCTATGAGGAAGATTTCTTTGGGACTCAGCGAGTGAGAAATAAAGTAGATAGGGGCAGTAGATTTTGAATAAATGAGCCGAAAGGTACGCTATAACCATCAATTTTCTATTGAATGGCCGATATTTTGGTTGAGCCGCTGCCAGGTTCCCATGGCAAAATGTGTGCACAAATCATAGAGTACGGCGGTACACACAAACACATAAAAACGTTAATGCGTATACATTTCATTGAATTCATTAATTATTATTCATTGAGTCATTCATTTGCTGGATTGCATATGCATCAATGCACACGCATCAGCGGATAATGGCATTCATAAAGTATTAAGTTGTTCGATTCGATTCGGTTCTCTCTCTCTCTCGGTCCAGCTTTTTTCATTTTTATTGCCTTTGTCTTCTTATTACTTCGAGAGATGGATATTGTGCTGACGCAAGCCATTTTTTCAATAATAACATCTCCCGAAAAAAAAAGTTTTTCTCCATTTTGCGAATTGCACAAGTTAATTTTCTCCCTCTCGCTCGGTCCCGAAATCAATGAAATAAATTACTGGCGATTTATATGATAAATAGTTGTGATTTGGCATCATGCGATCTGCTTTATTAGATTACAAATGGCGCGAGTAATGCATGGAAAATGAAATATATCCGGCACTCTAGCATCGCAGATGATAATAATAAGTGAATGTGGAACGGTTCCACTTCGATGGACAATAAGACAAGCGATTTTCATTCGCAAACACACACTCACATACACACAAAAGCAACCTGGAAAAAGTTCAAGCCGATTCGATTTCCCATCGTGGGTGAGTTCAAAGAGTTCGTTTTCTATCTCTTTCTGACTCTTTTGTCGAAAAATTGAATGAAATTCAATTTGAAATGAATTCTGAACCGAACCGAACAGGTAATATTGATTCTGATTTCAAATTCTTATCTATTGTGTGTGCGTGAGTGTGCTCGTTTGTTAGCGCACATTCACTCGTTTACTCTCCCGCATTTTCAATTCGAATTCTTAACTTTTTCCCGACTTTACTTTTTTTGGCAAGCGATAGAGTTCACGCTCAAAGCACACACGTGCTTCGTTGTTGCCGCGCTCATATCAGTTTTTCCCATTCTCAAATCGATTTCATATTTCGATGGTGCACACATTTCCATTAGGGAGACGGCAAAATAATCATTATGCCAAAGCGAAAGCCATTGATATTAGTTCTTCTTTCCCTAAATTGTGCGCGTTTACTCTCTTCCACATACACACACACACAGAGACGAGCGAATAATCGCTCTGAACGAACAAGAACTGTGTGCACTACCATCGTCGATATGCATTTTTATTGAACTTTCCATCGAGAGATGTGTTTATGTTTGTGTGTGTGTGTGTGTCTGTATATTCGAAATGTGCTTTTTATTGATGGCATGGATGTGAAGTGTGCTCCAGTATCTCTAGCTTGGTATTCGGAAAAATGATTTCTACTTAATATTGCAGGCTTTTGTATATGGAGAGCACAAACGGGAATCGTTCGTATTTGAAAATTGAAAATCACGACGACTATGTCGATGTCAACGACAACGCGAGAATGCAGTTAAGACATTCAACCTACGTGCGTTATATTAAATTCCAGTGAATTTTTTTTCCTTCATTTTAAAAATTGAATTGCCATTTCCATGATACATAATTTCTGAGCGAAAAGCAACTACGATGTGTGTTTTTTCGGGACAAACGAGAGCATCGGCGCAAAATGTCGCTTCAAACGAAATTAAATATGAATTATTTCTGTGAATTGAATTTTTAAAAAAGTTGGCACAAGCGGCGCTCATCTCAAATTGAATGTAACGAGAGAGAGAGAGAGGAAGGGAGAGGAAGCATGTAGTGTTGTCGACGCGTGTGACAGAAAGTGTAATCGGAGAGACAAGCAACAGAAAACGAGTACAGAAGCCCGAAATGCATTTGAGTGAATCGGCTGTGATTCATTTCATGATACAAATCATAATTAATTGTCACGATTATCCGAACACATCATGTCATTTGTAATAAATAGTTTCGGACTGAACTTGAACCGTGCTACTGACGCTACGTTGGTGCTGCTCCATCTGCTGCTGTTTATTTTCTGTCAAATGGATGTGCATTTAAATCCTTTCTTAGCATGAAATGTAAATTATAGATTTCTTGTGCTTTTGCTGCTGTTTGTTGCCTGCCTGCCATCGCTTTGGTATCGGGTTCAGAGCGTTCACAACAATTAACAGCAGAACGCGAAGCTCTCCAAGTGGAAAAAACCGGTAAATTGTATAGTTGCTCTTGGATCGAATACCTCAATATTTACTTCTAATCGATGTGTGTGCTTCTTTTTTTATCTATCTTTTTCTTTCCTCCTTCTTTACACTTCGTTCGTTCATCACGTTGCTTCCTACTTCTATGTCATTTTGGTTTTTTTTCTTTCGTTCGTTCGGTCTTCGTTTCATTCCATTAATTTATACGAACAGATTTCTCTTCTCGCCGGTTTTCTGGTTTATCTGCACTCGGAGGAACGGCGACGTAGAAGAGGAGAAAAAAAGGTGAACATTTGTATCTATCGGGCTGTGTGTGTGTGTGTGTTTCTTTTTTTCATTCTCTCTGTTCACTTCACATCATTCGATGATTACATCGAAATTATTCTTCGTGATGTACACCGCACAATCTGTATCCATCAGCCGTGAATACACGTTGTGTGATAGAGTCTTGGCCATGAACATGTTTGAATAAAATATAGGTAAGAATAGATTTGTACTTGTTTCAGTACTTGAGCAAGCGTTTTAAATGAGAGATTTACGTTGGAATTAGAGGAAGTTCCCTTCGATGTGCTTGTATCATTTTGTGAACCTTTTTCTTCTCTATCTCTCTCACCGCTTATTTTCAATCGAACGGCCCAGCATCGTTGATTACTTGCTGTGAAACTTCACTTTTCCCATTCTTTACCAGCGACATACAAATGAAGTCAGATTTGAATGTGTTCTCTCTTTGCTCACTTGGGCTCTTTCTAATTTCTAGTTCGGACAAACGATTTACACTGTTCATTGTGCGCACGGTCGTTTATTTCTTCTTCATTTGAGATAAAGTAAATTATTTGGCCTCGCTTCGTTAGATTGCTTGTTGTCTACTTTTTTTTCGGTCGTCGATAGCCTATTTCATTCGCTAAGTCTAAATGACTGTCAAGGTGTGTGTGTGTGTGCGCGCAATTATTTTCGGATGACGACCATAGCCGTCAACTGGCAAATGACACCAAACGAACAAAGCGGTATAGGAAAAGAAAAGAAATCGAAAGAATCAACAAGAACCGAAATCAAACAAAACAAACACACAACATTCTTTTTTTGTTCTGAGCAAATCATTCTGTACACGTAGCAGATTGACGATATAGAACCATTGAAGTATTCTTACTGCTTTCTGCAAACACAAATATACGCACACACAGACACATATATTCAGAAACCGCTTCATAAATTCAACTGTCAACTCGCACGAGCAAGAGAAAAAAAAGAAAAGAAAAGAAACCAAATCATTTGCATGATTCCATATTTTTCATTCTCTCGGTCTTTTATTTCTCTTCTTCTCGACTGTTTGTGTGTGTTTTTTTTATTGAGGTTTCTTCAACGGCTTTGATTGTTCTGCTGGTCCCCAAGTCACATTGCGGTCACGAAAGATAAATATAAAGTGCGGTTACTTTTTTGTTGTTGCTGTATGCTTGCGTACGCAGCAAAGTCATATGAATAGACCATGTCCACGGCGAAAAAAAAAGTGATGAAGAAGAAGGAGCGCGAATGTCTTCGTCGCTGTCGTCGTCGTCGACGTGTTACGGTTTGAATGCAAAATTGATGTCGAACCGAACAAATGGTTGACTGAAATCGTCAACGATCGCGCGAAGCGAGGTGAGTGTGTTGATGAGAAATGCTTAGCATATTTACAAGATTTTCGAGCGCAACGAAGAAGAAAAAAAAAGAAATTGTCAATGGAATTTCAATCATAACATCGCTTGTCCACTAATTGAGCGGTTTGTTTTCCATTTACACAGGGATCTTTTAAGTAGTCTCTAATCAACATGACGTGGCGTTCGCGTAACTCACTGAAATTTTAATGCAATTAACCGAAATTCGTTTCGGAAGTGGTTTTTCACAAGTTAGGATGATTGAAAACGACAGGAATATACATAGAAAACACTCGACACAATAACGTACCCAAGCGAATATGTTCTTTTGAGATATGCCGCCGCCGGGACGTAGGCGTTGTGAAGAGAAAAAAACAACAGCAACATGAACGAAAAAAATGCTTTTTAGAAAATAATGCGGCAAATAAATTCGGTTAACGACACAAAACTACTGGTTTGTTTGCCGCAGAAACTGCATCAAACGATTGAAATCATTTGTTTCGGTAGCATAAATACAGCCACCGTCACATTGGACCAGCAACAGCGCCAGCAGTGGCAACAGCGACTAACGTAATCAAATGAGCTAAAATACGATTGTCAAACAAACGAAATGGCACCACTAAAAAGCGATAATAATGTGTGTACAAAGCTACAAAAGTGCCGGGACAGCAACACACAGCAGAAAAAAAAAACGCCAAAAAAATCATTTTCTAAATGAAAAAACAACAACAACATCAGCGTGTTCGGCGGCTGCCGCAATAGCAACACAACACACACCACAGAAGAAGTGGAAAAAAAACAATTGGCATTGTTCTTTCCACTTTATTATACATATTTCCATTCTGTTTGCTGTTTCATATTCGACGGTGTGCTGTTTTTGGTTTGATGTGCAGAGGAAAAAACAAACAGCATGGACTTTTATTTGAGTGCGCGAATTTTTCAATGCTCCGGCGAAAATCTTATGCGGCGAGACTCTGTGTTTATAAATGTGAGTCTGTATGCATGAGGGGGGGAGTTTGCTTTGAGCCAACTTGTGTGTGCACTATGTGCTATGCACTTTATCGCTCATTGTGCGGAATTGACGTTGAAAATGGTAAAAATGCCAAACAATAAAATGAACAAAAAATACATTATTTTATTGCATATTTTTTCGGTGTTGCTGAACTTTTATTCTCGCCGCTATGTACTCTCTAACAGTTTGCTTTTTAGCCATATTTTTTTTACAACTCTCTCTTTTTCTCTCAATTTCATTTCATATTCTTTTATGGTCCGGCATGAAATAACAGAAAAATCTTTTGTCGACCACAGGAAAAAACAGCGAACCGAAAAAAAAAATTATGATGGAAAAATGCACTTTATTGAAAACGAAATCTAAATAATTAATTCTGGAAGAGTGGCCAGAACCTCGTTGCATTCGCAATTGCGGGAGTGCAAGAGAGCATATAATATGTTTCAGGCGTTTTAAATGCGGCGTAAGAAATGCTGAAGCGATCAGTGGCGCGTATTATATTACCATGAATCTCGTTCAATATTGTGTGTCACGCGTCCATTGCACTAAAAGTGCATTGGCTCTCTTTTGTGAGTGTGCTCTGGTTTTTCTTTCTTTTGCTCTCTCTCTCTCTCTCTCTCTCTCGCTCTCTCTCTCGCTCTCTCTCTCTCTTTCTTGCTTCGTTTCCATTCTCTCTGCATCTCTCGCATTGCATATCTCGCGGCATCAACTCTTCCAAGTTCCATGCATTTATTATATATGCATTTTGAATGCTGTTTATAAACGTCTTCGTTGGCATTGATTTCTCTCTCTCTAGAGCTCGTTCGCTCTCTAGTGCTCTTCATCCACTCGAGAAATGATGACGAACAAAAAAACACGTTGTGCACTTTAGTCGCGATTGCTTTTTAATTGTTGAATTTTTTTTGTGTGTGTGTAAAACGAAAACAATTCAAAAAGTCGGGTCATGGATTTTCGATGTACGAAAATAGGAAGTAATAAATGTCATTTTTTTCTCCTGCTGTATGCAACGAAATCCGATATAATGAACGGTAAGAAAGAAAGGAAAGAAAACAAATGAGCACGACAAAAACATTTGACTTATTGAGCACTTCGAATGTAAGTGCACAAACGATAAACAGTCAAAATAAGCAATTGTCACTAAGGCACGACGGGCCGCATTTTTTTTAGCAATCAAAACCAATATGCGTCGTTTTTTTCTCTCTCATTGTGTCCATACATTTTCATATAGGTTGAATTTTATCATTGTTTTCTATTCCGATCTTTTGTAATCGCAGTTTGATGTTTTTAGTTTAGGTTATACGTGTATTTTATATTGTTTTTTTTCTCTTTTCGAACGAATCAGCATTTAAAAATACACACAATGTTCGCATAACAGTGAATTTGGGTTGGGTCATTTGAATTGGTTCTGCGTATAACATCAATTCCTTTCTTTTTTCTGTCTCTCTGCGTTTCGATCATAAATTCGGGCGATATATTCAAATCGGTTTGACGCATGTTTAATATCCACCATGATTTTGATCTGAATGAAAGAAGAAGGAATGAAAAGTAAAATGAACGCTGGCTCATTTCTCTCTCTCTCTCTCTCTCTCTCTCTCTCTCTTTGTATCACTCAGCCTTTCTCTCTTTTTCTCCGTCCCGTCAAAGTGCCACATCATTTACACTTAAACCGAACGCGAGAATTCAACATTTGGCATTTAACTATCAAAAGCAATACAAACACACACACACACACGCACTCAACACACACAGAGAAAGAGTCACAAAATGATTGTCGAAAAGATTGAACAACAGCGCCAACCGATCACCGTTTTCATGCATTCAACGGGAAAAGAACAAACAGGTAACAATACAAATTCTGACATCTACACCGACTCTATATCTCGGTTTGCAGCGGTGTGTGAGTGTCTTTACCTAACACAAACACAGACGCACACAACACCGCAACAGGCGCATTAGTATCACTCTCTCGTAACACACTCTCACACATATATATAACACGCACACACATATGATCACTCTTTCATCAGCAGAACAATTAGCTCGAAACCCAACTGATTTCGACTGTTCAAATGTCTGCCAATGGAGAAACAAAATAACGCGCACTTAGACTCAGTTTTTTTCTTCTTCTTTAAATCACTTCAATAATGAAATCGTTTGACATTAAGCCAAGCAACCAACTAAAACAATTAGGAACTAGTGCAGAAGTTGTTTTGATTGGAAACCATACAATTGTGTGGTTTTTTCCCTTGGTCTCAACAACTCGTTTCGAAGTGTGAGTGTTGAATCGCAAATGAGTGATGAAACTACACTCATTTGGGAACAGGTAACTTTTTGTTACAAACACATTTTTTGTTGTTGTTGCTGTTGTTCGCTTTGTAAATGTATTCGTCGGGGCCCGTTCACTTAGAACCATTTATTTCAGTCCGGAGTCAAAATGTGGCTAATGTTGTTGTTGTTGTTCCTTGTGATCATTTGATTCTTAAGAGATCGGTTTAGCCTCTAATGGATGACTTCGTGAATATAAAAAAAAATAAAAAATAAATGAAATTGAAGAGACAGAAAAAATGCCAGCCAGCACACACATTCTCTCTCTCTCTCTCTCTTTTGTCTATGCTGCTCATTTATCGATGTCTTTTTAGTATATTTCAATTAAATTTAAAAACTTGTAAACGATTCATTATTAAAATTATACGTTTCGAAAACGATGTACCCGAAGCACACACTTGTTCAATCCAATGGGGCATGAAATATACAGAAAAAATGAAAGAAAAAAAACCATCCAATCATTATGATGGTCGCATTTTTTTCGCATTCATTTCATCGATCTTGTTGCACGACTTGCAATTTAATTTTTATTTTATTTTTAAATTCATTTTTATTTTCAATTTCCATAGCCCATGCTCTTCACACTTAACTTCCCTACTTTGATTCGTTGTATTTTTCAAATGATTCTCTGTTGTGTGTGTGTTTTTTTTCTTTCTCTCTGTTGTTTAATTACAACTTTTTTCCCCATTCATTTGTGCCATGTATTGTTTGTTTTTCCGTCGATTATTTTTATATATTTAAATTCCTGCTATTAATCGGATGAGAGATATTCGTGCGCTTGTTTGTTTCGCGTGTACTTCTCGGCTCGATGAATTTTCAATTTTTAATTTTCTGTTCGTTTCGATGAAAATTACCTTGCTTTCTTCTTGCCTCGTTTGCAAAATTTCGGATTTTGCTGCGTGTATTTGTTCAAATAGCAAGAAATAACGAACAATTTCAATATTCAAACGAATCACTTGCGACGAACACGCTTCACAATCGTCGTGTTGCTATTTCGTAGCGCTTGATTTTTTTTTCGCATTAGCAGCAGACAATTCATCTTCGCATTATTTTTTGGTTTGTCTTCAGAATAAACACTTGTTCAGCGGGAGGGTTTTTTTTCCGTATGCTTGTCTTTTGAGATGTATTTTGGATTCATTTTTTTCTTTCCATTTTCATTAACATTCACATTTCAAATTTGTCATTATTATTTTTCAATTTTCATTCCGAATAAGGTGAATCAAATTTGCGGTCAAACGACACAAATGGTTCATTTTAAGTATGTCGCACATTGTTTTTCGTTTCTATTACTGTTGACTGGTATGCGAATTAAAATATTTTGTATGAATTTTTTTTAAAACAAATCGTTTCCACTTTATTTGTTTTCTTTAAGTGACACTAATTCTTTATGCACTTGCACACGAATCACCATTTTCTTAATTCTGTTTTTTTTATGGCAATGTCCCCAAAAAACAACCAAAGAAAAACAAACGGAAAATCCCAACCGAAAACAAGACCATACAAGATAGTAAATGAAAAATGTGTGAAAAACGTATGTAATATAGAAAATCAAGAAAACAAAGAAAACAAAATGAATAAAAAATGAAATGATGAAGAGAAAAATTTACATTGAACAAACGGAATTTGAACGCCAACTAACTGAAGAGACAACTTTTAATCCACGGTTTTGTTTGCGGTTTAGCAGCCAAACTTTTTGTCACTTGTTCTTTAATTTTTAGCTGGATTGTGTTTTGTCGGGTTTTGTTTAAATCCAAAAATAAGAGAAATGTTCTCTTGATTTTTCTCGATTTTATTTTTCTTTTCTCAATGGAAAACACTTTAGCACTTTAAGTTGACAACTCACATAATCGCTTCGGTCGATAGAGAGATTGCAATTTTTCGAGATTTTTTTTATTACACAAAGAAAAACTTGCGATTCGTAGCGCGAGCTCACGAATTTTGAAAGCTACACGAACAAAAATGTTCGATTTTATTATTGATACGCGTGATTTTTCTTTTAATTGATATGAACTTGGTTGTGAATTCAGATTTTTTTTCCTTCTCGATTTCTGCTAGACAGTTTTCCTTTTTACGAAGTTCTCAATAAATCTATTGGTACGGGTTGGTTCTCGTTTTTAAAACTTGCTTTCACGGTAACGCTCCGAGAGCGACTGAACTGAACGTTTCAAATGGTACGATGATACTGCTTCAATTTCATGCTGTTTATTCGATGCGGCAACCACTTGCGTCGCATGGTGGTGGTTGCAATTGTAAACAACATTCCGATTTTGCCGATTGCATTTCAAATTTTTCACATCACTTCGGGATAAAAAGTGAGATTTTTTTGATAAAATTAAAAGAAATTGTTCGAAAAGGACCAAAGACACTTTTAAAATCGAAACAATGTTTGAAATTTCTTAATTTTTTGTTGGGAAAACAGTAAGCAAGCAACAAATGTGCTCAGACGAAGGGGAAATGCCGATACATACAAGTGACTTGTTGCATTGCGTCGCATGGTGCTTCTAACATCTTACTCGTAAAATCATATTGCAATGTGTGTTTTCGTCATCATGCAGGTAAAAAAAGACGCTGGAATACACTTTCGACTTAGTCACTGTCCAAAGAACATTGCATTTGTACACTGTTTACTCTGCCTTTGTTGCCTCAAGTAAGAAATTCTTACTAAGAACTCGTTAATTCATTTCCAAACAATAATTCGTAATAATCTTGAAATATTGCTAAAAATAAACCAGTCCACAAAAAAATAAATATATTCCAAACCCGGCTGCGATAGCAAAGTGTGTTGTTTGTTGAATTCACATGTGGATTGGATATATGAAGTTGAACCACCTGTTGAATGTGGAATCCAAAACAAATCACTTGTTTGTTGTAAGTTGCACAGCAGCCGCGTATGACATGTTATGTGTCGTCTGTGGCACATTCCGATACGGCAACGGTGCGCTCGACAGCGCACGCAAGCACGGTTCATTCACAACAAAATTATTTTACTCTACGCTGGCTCGTATTGTTTCGGTGTGTCAACTCGATGTGCATATATATTTTCCAGACACGCGTTTGTCTCGTTTTCAGCTACGATCCAGTAGATGTTTTTTTGTGCAACATTTCCTGTTGTTTTTCATTCATTCGGATTTCCGTTTGGGCGATGGTAGCACGACGACGGGGGGACGGTCTGTAACAGTGTCGGATCAGCTATAATAAAATGCTATCAACATTTTTTCCTCGTTTTTTTTTGTCTCTCCCTTTCGTTCAATGCAGTGGAGCTAGGCGCAGCACACTGTACTTGGTACGGACTAGAAGAAGAAGTTTGCATATTTCTTTGTGTAATTCTTGTGCAGAAAAAACAGAATCTCATTCAAATGACCTGAACCTTAACCGATGTACGAAGTTGGACGGAAAAAACGGCGCGTTCCTCGGCACATGCTGAAGATGAAGGAGCCTTTGGCCATTTTTTTTTCAGCCATTTCAAAAGATCCTCTTGCATTCTTTTTCTCATCATTTGGCCGGAGAGACTGAAAGAGAGAGAGAGAGAGAGAGAGAGAGAAAACGCGCGTGTACGGTGCGCTCCAGCTGCCGGTTGACTTCATAAGGACTTGGAATGCGAAAAATATTCATGTCGATGCCGTGAAAATATTCATAATAATCATAAAAATAGCGATATTCAAGTGTTTTATGTTTGCTCTTCAGATTTTCTCTTTCTCTCTGTCTCTTTCCCTTCTTCTCTGGTTCGGTCTTCCTCATTGCCATTCATTTTCCATCAACAGAAGACTACGTTTTTGTCATGTATCGCATTTTCCACACTCATACTCACACATGTAACGCATAATATAATCTCCATTTATCTATTTGTGTCGTTTCTTTGTTTGGCTTTATCAAATAAATATTGAAATTTTCGTATTTCCATTCGAGGCGAGTTTTTCTCGCTTTTCTCTTCTCCTTGTTCTGTCCATTGGCTACAAACGAGTCGTTTGTGTCATGGTTTTTTGGCTTATTCTGATGTCAATTTTTTTTGCCTTCCCTTGCCCATCTATAACTGTATTTAAATCGAAATTTCATCGTGTTCATTCGGAAAATGTCAATACAAAGGATGACGCAATGGGGAGCAATTCACAAACAATGCCTCGTTTCCGATCCCAATAACAAAAGTGAGAAAGGGTTTGCGAGTAAATGGCCTTTGAAAATGTGTGAATTGTTGAATGGACATCTCTTTTTCTGCCTTTCTCTCTCACACACACAAACTCACTCACACATTCTAACTCTCACTCTCCATTCTCATGAAATAAAATTTCAAACGACACAAAGTACAGATAAACCTTAACACTAGCAATCTGTGCCATTTTTCATAAGGCGTCTCCACTCGCATTGAGTTTGTATTGTGAATGTTAAGGTGCGTGCAACGCTCTTCAATGTGAAAAACAATACAAGTGGAGATGATACACGGGATTTATCTGTACTTTCGTTTGTTTGACTTTGACTTGAATCAATGTTAACAAGCCGAACATGCTTCGTTCCCATGACGTAGTATTAAGAGCAACAGTGCATAATGTTCGGTTTCATCTTTTTATCTCAACTTTAATGAAAGAACGAGAGAGATATTGCTGGCGAGATTAGCGACTTATTTAGATATGAATAGGGTAAGCCATTAAAACGTGAGCGCATGAAGAAATTAAATCCGTTCATTTCATTTTGATTCTTTCACATTTCAATTATATAAAAGAAAAATTCTATTCTTTTTGGCTCACGCTTTTAAGCTTACCTTATTTGTGTGGGAATGTTGGAGGCCACGGAACGATTGCTGTCGTTTGAGCTATTCCACTCAGCTACAATTAAACGTATTCCATGTAATTGGATCTGAGCGTATTGCAATAAATCAGTTTGTCCGCTTTTCGCCGTGCGCATCGTATTTCCCGTAATTCTTTTCTCAAACGTAACAAGGTACACAATATCCAGAGTAATGAAACCCTCTTTCGTTCGTTCGTTCATTGCTATCGTCGATGCGTCGTCACAAAAGCTCCTTATGATATTTTCACTGAGCTGCTACGTGAAATTCCATCGTAATGAAAAATTTATTAAATTTATTATAGTGTTCACATGTTAGAATGGTAGATGTGGAAAAATTGAGCAATATTTTTTTCGGATGGCGTTCATTTGTAGCAATTTGTCGATTTGAGGGATTTAAGCTGCTTTCATGAGCTGATTTGTACGCATTGATTAGAGAGTCAAAATGCCAGCTTGATTTTCAATTAAAAACGGTGACTCAACTCTACAAATGGGGTTTAACACATGTGATGAATGTACGCATTTTGTTGATTAAAAGTGTATTTTCAGCTCGTTTTTTTTCGTCTGCCATCGCAACAGTTCCACTGTCGAGCTCATCGAATAAATAAATGTCATGGTAGAAAAAACGGTGTGTGTGTGTGTGTGTCTGTGAAAAAACATGCATAACATTTTTGTATGAGAGATTTAACAGCCGATTTACATTTATTCGCCTCTAGTTTTGGCTGAATGCATATGCATGTGACCATTTGATGGCATCACCAAGGCATGGAAAAATATCAAAACAAATAATCCAAATTCAAATACATTTTAAATCACTCGTTATTTTATTTTGTAGCTCGTCGTCAACGGACAAGCTTATAGTTGCTATTCATTTCAAATTTGCTCGCCAATTGGAATCAACCATGGAAAAATGCACGGCTAACAAGAGAAAAGTTGTCAAGCATTTCCATTAAATCCGCAAAAAAGTCCATCGAACGAACTATTCGATGCAAAATAATTAATAGCCTAGTACACAATAACTTTTTTTGACGAATATTTTTTATCGGTGCATTCACCTCCTGAAGGATTGTCAGTGCATTTGGAAATCCATTCAATGACCACACGTTTTAAAATAATTAATTTTTTTTTGCTCAGTTGGGTAACTTGGTTAATACCTTTATTTCAGAAAATGTGCTGAGCGTATCGAGCTCTTCAGGTAAACTGTCGGTTTTGATGCACATTCAAAATTTTGATCGAACCACATTTTTAAATAGATTCGTGGAATTTCGAAAATTTTCCATAGAGAAGCTTGTATGAAGCATTGATGTTGGCTTCAAGGTAACAAAAATGTTTCACAAAATTGTTTTGTCAACCAAACCAAACCAACCGAACGAGAAATGAGTAGTTTGGAGCGAAAATGTAATACAGAAAAGTTAAGCGGAAAAATGTCAAATGAAAAGAAATAGCTATATAGTTCACTATAGTTTACTATATAGCTATCCCTTTTCCTTTCATTCATCATCGACATTTTTCCGCTTCGAGGTATTGTGCAAATAACCTTAATTATTAACTAACAATTCTATTGAAAATGGGTTCACCTGTGAGAAAATTGTGAAAAATGCTCCAAAACTTACTTTATTCCATTTTTTTTTCACTTGTGATACCTTCCACAAAATGTGTATAGTAAAAATGTAAAATAAAAAAAATGAGTAAAATTCCCTGAATAAAGGGAGGAAAAAGTCTAGACAAATACAAGTATTTAATAGCAAAATGTTTACAAACGCCCGAATTAAATTCCGAGAATTCAACGCGAAAAAGTTTTGCGACGAGAAAAAAAACGCGCCTTGATAAAAATGAAAATGCAACTAGAACCAAAGTGAGAGAGAAAAAAATGCGTATTTGATGAAGTAACTACCGATGCAGTAGTAAGCCATTTTCTTTGCACAATGGAAAAAATGACTAGGAAAAAAATCTCTTTCGATGGTGGGACAAAAGTAAATGTAAAATGCATGGCATAGAGAATGAAAGAAAAATTACGTTATATTCATGTGAATAAAAAATCAAAATATGAACTCGTATAACGAACTGCACATACACGAAAAGAATATATATATGCCAACCCACGAAACACGGCGCATACAAAAAACGAGATATTTACAGAAAATGGCATGCAATATTTTATTGCAGCTGCAGAAGATTTCGTGTGTGTGTGTGTGTGTGTGAGTTGGTAAAACGACAATGCATTGTAAATAAGTTGGTATTATATTTTAGCCGTATTCTTGAATTTGAGCGGCTTGAAGAATAAGTTTAGCTGTGACGAAGGGAAAATCTTCCGGTTATGTGAGAAACTTATAGTGAAAACGCGGAACTGTCAACGACTTGAGTCTGTTAAAGTAGAGCTTAGCATTAGTGTGTATGTGTGTCTTCTATCAAACTGACTTCAATCGAACTCTTCGAAAGGAAAATCCATCGATGACAATTTATTGGTAATAACAATGTGCACGCTTCTTTTTCCGTATGATGTTTTGAAAACATTGTTTTCTGAATCCATTTTGATTTGATTGATGTTCAGAAATGCTTCTTTTAAAGGATTCTTCAGAAAAAATTATTCTTCTTCTTCTTCTTCGGAAATAAAAGCGACATCAAAGCCAGATCAAATATTCATTTGAGCTTAACAGCATTGCAATTGGGCGATCAGAGTTTGATTTGTTTTAGAATTTGATTTCGGTTTTAGCTTTCAAAGGTCATTCAGTTTGACAACGATTCCGTTCAAGTGCTCCCCCAAAAAAAGCAGACAAACCACGGCATCATTTCGCAAATTAATTAGGTGGTTTCAGTTGTGCGTTTCAAAATGATGGGCGAGTGTCATGCATTTGACATGGGAAAATATGCTTAACCCTTTGATGCGCAATTTTTTGTTTTTGAATCATTTTGATATATGTTTTGTGCCACGATAAATAGAGAAAAACCTCATACTTAGATTTTTGAAAAATTGCGTATTTGTCGAGAAAATCGGAAAAGAGTCAAAAGTGTCAAATCACTATAAAAGCTTGAAAAAATTAAAATTCATAAAACTAATGATGCAGAAAGTTAAATTGATGTGTTTTGGTCCTACGAGTCCTAATTTGACAATTGAATAGAAAGAACAAACCCACAAGATAAGAGGAGGAAAAATGTGAAATTCTGCTATAATTTCGCATTTTTTTTACAGCAGTACATGAACAGGAAAAACTTTCCATTCAGCCAGCCAATTGTAGCCTGCAAAGTATCAAATGAAAGCTAGTTCAATTCCCTACATTTGTTTCCAAACAAGAATGTAAAAATATTCAGTGGTTTCATAGCTATAGCGTCTGGCGTATCTGGTTATTTTAGAAACCGAAATGTGATAAAGGGTTAAATGCTTTGTCTGTAGTTCTTTTAACATGGAGCGACGTATTTTGTCTAGTCGACAAAATGATTTCTCTGTTGTAATCGCTGCGTTCTAAATTAGACTCCGAGTTCAACGTTTCATTTTAATTGTTGCACATAAATATTTTTGTACGGTTCTCTCTTCCATTTAGATAGTGGCAAAGAAGGCGAGATGAACGTGCAAGATTTTCATTAAACATTTCAGAAGGAGGATGAAGAATGGAGTGAAACGAATGGCTTTCATCTTGCAAACCAAACTGACGATGTATCCGCGCTCAGATTTCGCCGCATATTACACACATACACACTCACTCACTCACACTTTTTGTTCTCATCTAATGAGACAGACAAGCACCCAGCAGTAGACACATGCAATAAATTACATTCATTTAGGATGACTGCAGAAAAACGTTTGTATGGCTAAAAATGCGTTGAATTTTTCATTTTGAATTAAATATTAAAAGCTTTCAATTTTTTGTTTCGTTACCAGCCACAATTTGAACGGATAAAGGAATTTTTCGCTTTTTCACGGAGAAAAGTCAATGAAGACTAAGCCTATGCCAACTGTCTGTCATTTTGAGAAAAAGTTTGCGAAGAAAAGCATTCCGTCAAGTATATTCGAGAGTAAGAGAGGGGGAGGGAGACTCGAATCGAGACAATGGAATTCGCCTTAAATTGAAATTCATACTGAGCGAATCGTTTACATGCTTTGTGATGATTCTTCCACATATAAATGTGTATATTTCGGCATGAATTTGGCATGAAAATTTCAGCAAAAAGTGCCACAAACGCTTAAGTGTAGTTCTTACTGGTGTCTATCATTTTTGGAGGAAAAACACTGATACGCATCCATTGCTGGGACCTTATACACTTCGGAGATTTGTTAAAATGGAAACATATGCGAATCATTGGAGCTTTCTCCCGGCGTGCTATTGTTTGTTTTTTTGCTCTAAACAAATGGAAATCATGAAAAACAGAATGTTTCGTGTCGAAACAGTAATTTTCCTGCGGCATTTTGTTACCATGCATGTGAATATATCCATGTGTCTCTCTTTCCCTTTTACATTTGGTTAGATTACAATGAAAACAATGTTACTTCTGTTGTGATCTGCTCACAAAGCGAACGCAAAAAATAGGAACGTGAATAGAAATGGCATGAAAATAACATAATCTCGTGTACGGAGAGGTTATCACATGGATTTTCACTAGCTTAGACAATGACAAACCTAGTTCACTTTTGTTTGCATGCTGGACGCTTTGTATTTCAATGGAAAACTTATGAACACTTTTTTTGCCCCAGACGTTGATCCAAAGTGAGTCTTTGGATAAACCTTTTGTGATATCCGCTTTACATGGGAATGATATCCAAAGAGTGATGAGCTCTGGTTAATTCAGTGGAGATAACATTTTAGTCTTTGAATGTGAAATGACAAAAGCACTTTGTTTAATTGTATTTGACAACGATTCTGTATCGAACATTCCAATGGATTATTATAAAGACTAGTGATGTCCAGTGAAAGCAAGTTAGATGTATATGAAATCCGTCCCAATCAAATTTGTATATTCAAATAATCTTATATCGAATCAAAAAAAAGTTCTATCAATAACAACAAATTGCTACAACAATATCCATCATTTGCATTTTAACTTGACGCCTGAAATGCTGTTTCGATCACATTTTTGATAATAACCCAATTTGCCTCCACGAGATCGCGCTCAAAATTGGCTGAGAGTCTTGTTTCATCGTCATGAAGCTGCCATTGAATTTTCAGAACGGTTTTCTAGCTGTGAAGGGAGTTACAGCGCCATATGTGATGAGAAAAGTCATTCTTTGAAAATTTATTCTTTTGTTCCATACTAGGCAACATTTTTGATGGTAACTCGATTTGCCGATATCGCTCAAAATTGGCTGAGAGTCTCGTTTCGTCGTCATGAAGCTGCCATTGAATTTTCAGAACGGTTTTCCATCTGTGAAAGGAGTTACAGCGCCATATGTGGTCAGAAAAGTCATTCTTTGAAAATTTCTTCGTTTGTTATTATCAAAAATGTCACCTAGCATGGAACACACTCGAAAAGTGATGACCAATAAAAGGCAAAAAAAAAGTTAGTAACAAGGGAGTTGACCTGTTCAGTCCAAGTCTTCAGAAAATCAACATATTGAGAATCCCTATTCCCAAATGAAAGAAAATGTGATTTTCTACCGATTTAGACACTTACATTACCTACTAACACCCATATGGTCGACCAATGTCACCTAGCATGGAACAAACGAAGAAATTTTCAAAGAATGACTGGCCACATATAGCGCTGTAACTCCTTTCACAGACAGAAAACTGTTCTGAAAATTCAATGGCAGCTTCATGACGATGAAACAAGACTCTCAGCCAATTTTGAGCGATATCTCGTGGAGGCAAATTGAGTTATTATCAAAGAAAGAAAAAAGACTGATGTATTTTTTTCCATCCATTCCTATTAGGACTGGGATGTGTCCATATGCTTCCATGTATTGCTATGAAAGACTCAAAACAGTTGTTGATCCAATTGGTACTCGAGTGGAAAACCAAAATTATAACGAAATATAAACAAAACAGAAATATAAAAAAATGCATTGACGTACATCATCACGTGATAGCAACAGTGATGAGTTGAAAGACAGAATGACAATGCTTTTAGAGATGCCATATGTAAATGATATAAAACTGATCAAAACGAAATTTTAGTAGAATATGCAAGAAAAAATGCAAATTCGCAATTAAAATTTCTTGTTGACGTCAGAATCTTAGCGATGGATACGTTATAATTATATTCTATATCTCAATTATGACAATATATACTTAAAATTGTTGCGTTTCACTGAATGGAATTTCTAAAAAGCAAAAAATTGTGCACAAAAATTGTTCTTCTCTTATTTTCTGTTTCGATTTCTAGATTTGGAAACCAAAATCTTCAAAGTTGTTGGGATCAACCGCTGCTACGACATTTCTTGACGAAGAATAAAAAAAAGTTCAATCAATAACAACAAATTGCTACGACAATATCCATCATTTGCATTTTAACTTGACGCCTGAAATGCTGTTTCGATCACGTGAAAAAAGACTGATGTATTTTATTCCATGCATTCCTATGACTGGGATGTGTCCATATGCTTTCATGTATTGCTATGAAAGACTCAAAACAGTTGTTGATCAACTGGTACTCGTGTATAAAACTTAGTGATGGATACGTTGAAATTACTATTCTCTAAATTGAGTGGTCGGGAAAAAAATGACAAAAGTTGAACCACTTATGGATTAGTGTAACACAATATTCTTGCTTCTTAAAAGTACAACATAAATTCGGTTCGCTTGAAAGTGAATCGTGAAATATCTGTTGACTATGGAAATCGCGTTTCACTTTAATTGAAGCATAAATGTTCGATACACTTTCAAATCCATTGGTATGATGATTCATTTTAATTGTGGTTCTGGTTGTGATTTGGCTTCGAAGTGTAAATTAAGTGATAAGGAGCGCGAATTTCGATGTGCCGATAACACCATTGGATTGGGCACATGAAATACTGCATGAGAATCGAAAAAAAATTAAGCTTTTTTTCGATTTTTGCCTGTTTTGGATCGTCTACATGGGAAGTTTGTATGAAAAACTCGGAGCGCGGCTGCAATAACATTGATTTATATGGTAAAATCTACACATGGCCGAAACTCGGATTTCCGAGCGGAATTCGGCAAAAATAATGTGTCCGTCGCCCCCAATTCCCTATGTATACAAATTCATGGCTTCCCATTGTGCCATCATTCAACCAGCTCCGAATTTTCCGATTCCCCCGGATGCCGAAAACGCATTCTTTCTCACTCACACTTATGTGCAATTTTAACGTGTATTACAAGCGCTTGTCTTACAAACAAAAGAGCCGCTCGCTTCGTCAAGAATATTGTATTACGCTTATCCATAAGTGGTTCAACTTTACACACTAAAAAAATATCTGTAAGAATTTGCACGATAATAACAATCAAAATGGGATTTATATGACGAATCGTGTAAAACATTAAAATATCGTGTAATTTTTAATGTTTCAAAGTTGACGCAAACATTTGACAGATGCGTATATCGGGTAATAGTATTGACCAATTCATTGATTTATTTGAAATTACACGATATTTTATCGTTTTTACACGATTTGTCATATAAATCCATGTTTGATTGGTATCATCGTGTAGATTCTTACAGATTTTTAGTGTGTAGTCATTTTTATTCCCGACCACTCAATTGCGACAATATGAATTATAGATTTTGTCGTTCACTGAGTGGAATTTTTTAAGAAGCGAGAAATTGAACCACATTATAATTATAATGAACGCAAAATTTGCGTTGAATATTATTATTTTTGCTATATAAATTGTTCGATCTGTATTGCTTGAGTCAGTTATTCTCCGCCATCGAGTCAACTATTTCAGCAGAAGCGCAATTGATGTCAACAATGATAGTCAAAATTCTGCCTTTGTGCCTATTGTTGGCCACGCTACAGGTAATCACATAGGAATTTTTATATTTTTTCCATCTTCACTAATTTTTTGTGATTTTTTACATTTAGGAAAAGGTACAATCCTCAGCGCAATACAAAATGTAAGAATTTTCTCGAATTATATTGATATTTTTTTGTAATGCATCAAAAACAATCAACATGTTCTCTTTGGTCATAGAATCGGAGCTACGAGTGCCGAAGAGCTATGGAAAAATGGAACACCCCAGTTCTGGATAGCCATCACAACTTTTCTGAAAACTCACGCCATAAGAAAACCCGATTTTGCATCGACACCGGGAAATACAGTGATAATAAAGAGATTGGAAAATCGGATTTCTCAGGGAATATTCAAATTCAAAGAAGACGAACGGCATGAAGTTTGGTCTGTTTTCATAAATTTTTTGTGTAGTTTCGATCATCCCACTGTACCCAAGAGCTTGGCAGAACTTCTGAAAAACTCTGGTTTGCTTTTATAATGGAGAAAGACTCCATGTCCCTTTTTTTAAATTATTTTCATACTTTCAACTTAATTTTCCACAGGAACACAACAGAGCTTAGACACTTCAATTAATACACTTCCCACGGCAACCAAACATTTTATCAGAGATCTTTGCACATTTCTAACGCAGATCATCAAGCATAAATCTCCCACAAATACAAAAATTACCGCGGTAACATTTGGAAACGATTTGTACGACTGGTTGACCACTTCCAAAGAAGATGAATCCAACTATTCGTTAACAAAACTACTGTTGAAAAGTATTTCAATAACAAATCGTGAATATACCATTTATGAAGCCATGAGCTCACAGTTTCAATTCAAAATCTATTACAAAGATGAAAAGTTCTTTGTGGCTAAAATGTAATTGTTTGATTTGAGCTTTTCAGTTGCTATTTTATTTTTTTCTAGTAGGAATCATCGTCTGTTCTTCCCTTTTTTTTCTGTTTCGATTTCTAGATTTGGAAACCAAAATCTCCAAAGTTGTTGGGATCAACCGTTGCTACAACATTTCTTGGGACAGACTTTGAATTTTTTGAAGGAAAAATGCGTAATGAAAAAGAATATTTTCAGAGAAGATGTAGATTTTGTTCTGGATGTGGAACAAGAGGCGATTGAAAGAGGATCGTATGATTTCTTAAGAGAAGAGAATTGTGTGGAAGTCATTGCTCCTCTTTTCAGACGCTTCTTATCATCCTTCCAGGAATCAATTATACCGAATAAGATTGCTGATGTAATGAGATTCACTACAAGTAAGCTAATGTGAAAAATTATTTTTTTTTCTCAAATAATTTTCTTCCATTTTATTCATTCAAAGAGAGTCTCGTTGATGCCAAACTAAGAATTGTTATTGATGAGCTGAACGAACTTCCGATAGAAAACAAACACATTATCAACGAAGTTTTGAAAATAGCAAAAGCCATTTATGACAAAAGAGCACAGAAAAATTGGAAGGATCAAGTGGCTCTACTGCGAATAGTAGATTCATGCTTCACCAGAGTAGATCACTTGACAAAAGCGCAAATTAAAAGCATACAAACCATTAACTACCCGATGTTGGCTCGCTTCATTGAAAATTGGGGTGTCAACATATATTTTGATGAGTTCAACCATCGAGGCGTTAGACGCATGGTTCTAGTATGCACAAATTTGTTCTAGTATATCTAGTTGAATTTGAGCGCAAATTTGTTACAATTACACATTAGTTTGATCCACGAAATTCAATAAATCTTCAATAAAAGCATGACAAAGTTGTAGATCTTCCTTGTTATCTGAAATAAATTTTATATGGGAATATCGAATTAAAAAGAAATTCAATCAATAACATTTGCTACGACAATTTTCATTGATATCCATCATTTGCATTTTAAATTGATGTCATGAAATGTTGTTTCGATCACGCGAAAACCGACTGATCTATTTTATTCCATGCATTCCTAGTATGATTGGAATGTGTCCATATGCTTCCGGGTTTTGCTATGAATTATAATGATTCTAATATCTCAAACTAAGAAGAAATTTTAGTATTTCTAGTGAAACTTGACAGTAGTCCACGGATTTAAGAAGACAAAAGCAGAGAAAACAAGTTAAACTGGAACATTTTTGCATCTTTTGAAATGAAATTTAATTATTGAATATTTTCATTCAATAAAAATCTATGGCGATTCTATTTATTGTTTCAAGTCATTTCCCTTTTCACTTAAATGTGAAGCACATGTAGAAATGTCCACATTACGAACATCATACTGTTTCATTAAATTGATCTATTTTTAAAAGATTCTTTTATCTCAGAGAAAAACAACAGGAAGTGATAGCGATTATAGTAACACGCGCCGTAATAAATTATTCAAATGAAAGCTGCACTCATAAAAAAACGCGCAACTTGCGCGCAAGTGAAACACCAAAAAAGTGTTATTTCACTCAAACGAACACTTTGTAACACTCTGTGATGAGTTACCTGAAAGTCTATCAGAGCAACACTAATACTAATATTAATGCAGGAAGCTGAGTTGAGCACAACGCTTATACACAGAATAAGGCGCATGAGCATATGTGCATATATATACGCAGGCAAAAATGGTGATAGTGTGCACACTTCTGCAATTTTATTCGCTTCCATTCAGTCTGTATCAGTGAGAGTCTGTGCGGTCTTTATTTGAGTAGATTGTATCAAATTAGTAAATATTTGTGACAATATAAAAACTAATCGTTACATAGAATTGTTTTATTGTTGTTTCTGTTTATTTTACTGACGATAAGGTTTTTCCAGTAGAAATATTTTTTAATTGTATACTGTGGCATCAGTACACAACAACATGTGCACAGTGATAAACAAATTAGTATTGAACTACAGTGGAATCTGGAATCACAAACATTAAAAGCTTCAAGAATACAGGCATTCGAAGTGTTTATTTGAATGGAAGAGAAATGTTTGCGTACAAATCGTTTTTTTTCAATCAATTTTTGTTGAACTGATATACTCTGAGTGTGGATTCAAACTGAACCGAAATTTTTCAAATCATAACTATATATCAGTATTTTTCCCCTTATACATTGGTTGCCATTTTCAATGGGATTGAACAATCAATTGTAGAACAATCATGACATTCACTAATTTCACCAGCTGAAAGCATTTTTTCGCTTGATAATTTTCACATTCAAGGGAAAAAGCACAATTAAAAAAATTCACCATGAAAGTCCTCGATCAAAACGGTTTATCCTTGAGGTTGTAATGCGCAATAAAACATTTTCCAACTCGCATTTTGTAACCGTATAGCGCTTTTCACGGTCTATCGATTTGGATCCATTCTTTCTAATCAATTCTTTTCATTGAAAATCCATAAGAAAAACGCATTCCATCCATCGTTCTAGCATTCTTCTCCCTTGAAAAATGGAAATTTCATTTAAAAATCAATTTATAGCTGAAGTACCAGACATCCCATTCGTTTAAAATGATTTATAATTTGAAACAAAAATTCATCTGAACGATGTTAAGTTAATGTTTTGATAGCAATACGTCAAACCAATTGGTGGTTGTATTCACTCTTATATGTGCCGAATGAGAATTTTCATCGGTTTTGAACTAAATCGTCAATACTACGCCGTGGAAAGTCCAGCAATTAGACTAGTGCTATTCTCGATGAGCGATGTTGATCTTGTTGTTTTGAATATCATTGAGCATTTAACTTCAATTTCAATGAAAATCGATACGTATATTTGCTCTTAGAATGGAAAACAATTGGCTTCAACAATTGAAGTTCCATTGAAAGAAAATGTTACAATTGCAACACAAGCCTCGTTTACCATGTAATTACACCCCACATCAATTTTAGCTAATAAGTTTGTTTACTCAATTCATACCATTTTTCGTGGAAATGAATGTAATGACCATGGCATAAGTCAAGGATTAAAAACATCATACATAAAAAATCACATAGCTCGTGTATGCCACATGAAATAAATCGCGTATTGGGATTCAGTACGCTATAAAACTGGATGGATAGCTCTTATCATTTGCAGTTTAATAAAATCCTTTGTTCAGTTTGTGTGTCATTTAAACGCAAACACAATGGATTCATATAACAAATTCTATTCCGCGACTTTTGTTTGGAACCGTAGCCTTTTGTCATTTGTTGGCCACGATATTTATGACAAAGACTTCAAAATCACTTTCCATTCGTATTCGATGCGAGCAGTGCTTGCATTAGCTATTGGATCCATAATATACACTATAATTTATTATGACAATTTCGTACGATTGAATTGTGTTTTTTTCATGACTCTCTCTATTCAGGTACTTTATAGAATTTAAAATGAAAACTAGATCATTGACTACATATAGTCTCTAGTCTAGGATTTTATTATTGGGTCTGGGAATTAATCGTGTCGATTTTTCAAAAGATGGCGTAACTTTGCATGGTTGTATCGGGCAATACTTTTTTCTTTTTCACATGAGTGGTCTAGTGTCAAACTACAAAAATCATCATCTATCATTTCATCGAAATTTGGATAAACATTTTTTTTTGCGCCTTAAATATGTCAAATTTTGTACCGAAAAAGCAACATTTCCCGCAAGCATTAATTTTTTGCTTTCATTTGAAGAAAACTGCGGCTGAAGCGCATCGAATGTTGGTGGAAGCCTATGGTGAGCATGCTCCATCGGAACGTACATGTGAACGGTGGTTTTCACGGTTCAAAAGTGGTGATTTTAGCACGGAAGACAAGGAACGTCCCGGCCAGCCAAAAAAGTTTGAAGATGCGGAATTGGAGGCATTGCTCGATGAAGATTCGAGTCAAACTCAAGATGAGCTTGCCAGAGCATTGAATGTTGACCGAAGCACTGTTGGATATCGTTTAAGGGCCCTTGGTTTCATTCGCAAGTTGTCAAATTGGGTACCACATGAATTGACGCCAGCGCAAGCTGAAAGGCGTTTAGTGACTTGCGAAATGCTGCTCGCAAGGCACAAAAAAAGAGGTTTTCTGTATCGAATTGTCACTGGTGACGAAAAATGGATTCATTACGATAACCCCAAGCGCAAAGCATCGTATGTTAAGCCCGGCCAACCAGCAACATCACAGCCAAAACAAGAAATTCACGGCGACAAGGTAATGCTGTCTATTTGGTGGGATGAGGAGGGAGTGGTGTATTATGAGCTGCTGAGAAGTGGTCAAACCATCGATGGGCCTTTCTACCGACAACAATTGATACGTTTGAAACAAGCAATCAAAGAAAAACGCACGAAATGGGAGACCAGAAAAGAGACATTGATTTTCCTACATGACAATGCTCGGCCACACATTGAGAAATCGGTCAAAAACTACTTGGAAAATAGCGGATGGGAAGTTTTGGCTCACGCCCCGTATAGCCCAGACCTGGCTCCTTCCGACTACCATTTGTTTCGATCGATGCAAAACCATATGGACGGAGAGCGGTTCTCTTCAGTTGAAGAAATCCAAAATTGGCTCGATGCATTTATAGCCTCAAAAGATGAGGAATTTTTTAAGGCAGGCATCCGTCAATTGCCCACATTGTGGCAGAAGGTCATCGCTTCCGATGGACAATATTTTGATTGAAATGTAATTTCATTTTGGTATTCAAATAAATGTTTGAAAATTTAAAAAAATCGACAAAACTAATTCCCAGACCCAATAATATTTTCAGGCTTCTTTCAAAATGTATAATGCCCGTTACAGTTTGGATTTCCAAAAAATGATCACTTTCATTGAGGGTTTGTTCAAGTTGCATATCAAAAGCAAGTCCCATGTCCGTTTAGAACTATTCAATCAATTCGCATTTTACACCAATTGAATTGTAAATTTGGCGAAGATCATGTATTTTGGATCACCTTTTCTTCTCATTCCATATCCGATGTATATGTATTACTTTCATAATCAACGAGTACCAATGTTACCCTTGTATGTACCTGGCATTGACGAAAACACAACGACTGGTTACTGCATTTTGGCTTGCATTCAATTTGTTTTAATGGTTATTCGTTCGGTGGGAATGAATGCGGTTGACGTCTTTTATGCAGTTATTCTGTGCAATGTCCCGATTATGGCTCGACTCATCGAAGATGAAATCAAGCAATTGAACGGTACACTGGCAGAGAGCCCAAACAATATGCGCACTTGGATATTTCAGTTCCAAAATATTTTGAAAATGAAACGGGAATCGTCGATGTAAGCAGTCATTTCATTTATTTGAAGTGGTTTCGTGTTATTTTTTTGTGATTATTATACAAGTTTTATCCTTAATAGAACGCGTGAGCGCAGAAGAGTAACTTAGATTCGAAATTGTTCAGAATGTAACATCTCCATACAAAACACGTATACTTTTGTATGGTGATGTTACAAGTTAAACAAATATACGTTTTCCGATGGCTCAGCATCTCAGCATTTCGTATACGCGGATATATCCGAGCATATCGACGACGCAAGTCACTGTTTAAGTGGCGTGCGTCAATGCGCACAGCTACATCGACTACACACAAGCAGAGAGTTTTACACACAAACAGAGAGCGCAGTGTTTGTGTGTAGTCGATGTAGCTGTGCGCATTGATGCACTCCACTTATACAGTGACTTGCGTCGTCGATATGCTCGGATATATCCGCGGATACGAAATGCTGAGATGCTGAGCCATCGGAAAACGTATGTTTGAACTTAAAACATTTTTTGGAGCAAAAACACACTTCGTATGGAGATTTGCTCTCTTTTTTGCCCAAAATATTGTTTATAACTCGTATGCAAAGAAATTCGCTTTTGAAATCGGGCTTTTAACTTTTTTTCTATATTTTCGCAGATACTTGTATGAATTAAACTCGATATTTTTCAAAATCTGCTTTGTGCAAATTGCCACATGTATGTTTTCTGCGGTTGCACTCCCCTACGTTGAGATAACGGTATATATTTGCACGAATCAATTTGATAAAAACCATGTTATTTATTTGTTTTTTCTTTCAGACATTTTTCATTCCTGCGATGATCCTGGTTCTCTGTGTACTAGTTTCACTATTCATATTTTGTACCTTTGGCCATATCGTTTCTTACACGGTTCGTGTATGCCTTTTTAAATCAAGTATTTGATTTATTCATATTCTAATTTAAATTTACCTTAATTTTTTCAAATTGTTGTTCGACAGAATGACATAGTTGACGCTGCTGTCGTTGATATTGACTATTACTTAATGAGTACAAGAGAGCAAAATTTGTACATTCATTTGTTGAGGACCACTCAGAATCCATGTTATTTAACAATTGGCGGCATAGCTCTGCTCAATTGGCCTACATGCGTTCAGGTAAAATTATTTTAAATAATGAATGACTGAATTTTAATAACTCAATTTTATTTTCTTCAAGCTTTTCAAATCAATTTACTATTGGATCAATATTTTTCGTACAATGCAATAATAACAAAAAAAATGTTTGAACTTTTAATGGTGGCATTTCGTTTAAGGAAGCTTTTTTCTTCTTATGTGTACTTTATGGGTGCTACCACGTGTTACAACATATTCAAGGCATTAATTCAAGTTGAAGATACACTTTATTTCATTGAGTTTTAGCACATTTAAAATTTATGATCAATTGCTTGACGGTTTTGCATGTTTGTTTTTGAAAGTAAAAATTAAGGATAACATATTATTATTAGATTAATATATTTAGCCCACAAGTCTATATAATATGAAGCTTTTTGTGACATAACTTAGTTCATTTTGTCTGCAGAAGTTATATTTATGACGTTCAGTTTATATTATCATCATCAACTCAATTCAAAAAGTTAAATGAGATATATGAAAATTGAGATTTTAGATCTTCATCTACCGACCAATGGCAATATTAAATGTACAATGTACATCGAAGCGTATTCGCTCACAGTAAATCGTCTGCTAAACAAAAACACAAATGAGGAATGTGCAGCTGCAAATTTGTAATTATAATTTCTCTAGCTTTGACGTCGGAGATGTTTTGACAGAGGCCAACGAAGACATTATAATTTCATCATAATTATTGTATTCAACCAGACAGAATTTGTTGATGAGTTGCAAAATAAAGAGTAGATAGCAAACTAGGAACAGTTCTCGATATGCTGACCGAACTTCTAGCAGAAAACAAAAACCTTATCAACCAAGTGCTTGAGGTAGGAAAAGCAATTTATGACAAGAAAGACGAAAATGATTGGAAAGATGAAGGAGCTCTAGCGCGAATGGTACATCCATGCTTCACCAAAAAAGATTACTTGACCATACTGCAAATTAGAATCATGCAAAAATTCAACTACCCAATGTTGACTCGTTCCATTGTAAATTGGGATGAAAAGATATATTTTGATGAAAACGACCTCAAATTCAAGCAAAAATTATAATCTAATTATTATTTCATACGTTGTGTGAAATGAATTTAAACCATTTTTGTTTCATTCTCGTTAAATAATATCCAAATTTGATCACATTCCGTTAGGCAATGGATTTTTCTAAACTCTTTGTGTAAAAATTGATAAAAATAAAGAATTTTTGAAGAAAATCAATTGATAATCGTTTACTTGAAGAACTTGCAAGTAATAATATTTTCATTTCTCCCGAAACAGTTGTTATTATCATAAATGTTTCGAATTTTGGATAAAATTGGTTTGGTTGCAGCCAAATTTATTGATTGCCACAATTTAAATGGCATTGGTATAAGTTACAGCTGGCGAGAAGAATGCTATTGATTTTTTACCCTTGTTATTCGTGTACAAAACGAAATGCGAGCTTACAATGCTGTGTGTGCTGTGTTGTGTTGATAATTGACCGGCGTGTCTGGAATCGGTTTATTGTATTGCATCATAATTTCATTGCATAGGCAGTAACGTATCGTCGAGCAACAAACGAAGCGCGCGATGCTACCAAAAAGTCAGACAGAAAAGAGCAAAACGTCGAGAGAGAATAAATGCGAATAACGTTGTGTAATATATTTTCATGAGCTTTATTTTGTGCTGTTGAATACATGGATAGAAAAATGGAAAAGAAGCGAAATGTGTCTGTTCGTGCGTGCCTTAAATCGTCCAGACAATTCGCAGTCGAGCTCATACGTTCGAACAATATCACACTGATCCAAACACTCTTTTTCTGGCTTATCACTTCTTCCATTTCGCAGATACATTACTTGAGCGTAGCTTATTCTTTCGTGCCGAGAACGGCAAATGGATTGCCTACTTACATACGCTCGAATCGAGAAAAAACAATTCCGAAAATGAAAAAGATTCGCAGTGGATCGAAGCAAGCAGAGCAGCCGAACATGGAATGAGAAACTAATAGAAGAATATCAATGCTATTAGAAAAATATGTTTCAAAACGTAAAGCGCTTGCTTTTTAGCTCAGTGCAAAAGCCATTGGCAAATAGCAAAAGCCCGAGGAAGAACCAAGCACAGTACAACGAACGTGTCGCAATAAATGATCAGAAACATTCTTCTGATATCGAAATAAACAGAAGAAAGAAAAAAAAAACTACACAGAGAGGGAGAAGAAAACACAACCAAGAGATTGTTCCGTGCACACATCGCTGCAATAACAACGACGATACTGAGAACCAGAGGAAACAAATTACACCCGATTCTATCTGGTTTCGATAACTGTATAGCCTTTTACCATCATAAAAAACGCAGAAAAAAAACACTCGCTGATACCAAACACAGCATCCAAATAAAACAAAGTGAAGAAGCACATTTACCCCTTTCGACGTATGTGTATGAATGTGTGCAAAGTTCGTGTTCTTTTAAAGACAGAGACTTGCCATTACGCTAAAACAATAACACCGTTTGTTTACTGTTTTGTAAATGCTATGATTCTTTGTCGGCCATTGTACGATTTTTGTTGTCGCTGGTGCGTCGCATACTCTGTCACATTCCGGGGCGAAAAAACCGCATGGAAAGCATGTGTCCGGAAAAAGAAGAAGGTGTAGGCACGCGGTATTTTCCACCATATCAAGCGGAAAAATCATAGTGGATATGCACTGAATTTTCCACCGTTTTCAACTTGTTCAAGTAAAACTCGATATGAATTAGCATTTTTTCCATGCTTCATTTCGAAATCAGATGAATATGGATAAATGCCTGTGTATGTTTTCAATGATCCACCTGCGATTACAGCAATCATCTATTAGCACATTCGGCTCGTACGGAAAATTGTATTTTTTGTTTCAATTGTGCGATTTTTTCATTATTCGATAAAAAAAAGCAGCTAATCGATCGATAAGCGAATCGTATAACCAGATGATCTATCGTTAAAAAATTACTTCTGATTGGCACTGCGAAACCAATGAAATTTTATAGTCAATCAAATAACAATAAATGTGTTCGGTCGATGCAGCAGAGTTGGATTGCTTTTCGACTAGCCACGCTCGTCCATTATTATCGCCGCTGTATTTAATGAAAACTACGCTTCAAAAATGGTTATTTGTTTGTAAAAATACAATAATTTGGGTTGTGCTGTTCACGTCGTATTTGAGTTGATGTTGGATAAACAATTATTTTGCATCCCAATCATAATATTCAAACATGTACCACATGAATTCGATGCATGTTGATGAGTTTAATTTTCAAAACCTGCACGCCATACATTCGGTGAAGCGTTTGCGGGAAAAACAATTACGTGAATCCGAGCCATATGACGGTAATACAATCAATAATGGATTGGGTTTTTGTAACGCATCAACGGTTATTATGATTAAAATGATTTTGTGTCTGTGTGTGTCCGAATAATTTATGCAAACGGTGGCAACGAGTGCAAACTACCAATCAATTTGTTGGAATGATGGAAAAGTTAGAAATTCATCCATTAAATAGGTCGAATGTGTAATGCGAAAAATAACATTCGGCCGATTATTTCATTGTAGCATGTGCTGATTTTGCTGATAGACAACATATGTTGTTCAAGTTTTTCTTTTTCGTTTGCTTTTTACTAACAAATCCTCCACATTCTCTTACAAAAACAAAGAATTCTGCTCACTTTTTTGTGCCGACAGTAGCCAGGGCAAAAAGTCTCTTGAATGTAAATTTGTTGTTTCACTCTTGCGAGCATCTCCACAAATTGACTGGAGTAGAAAATTTATTCATTATACATTAATACATTTGGTTCAGACAGGCGAAATAAAATCGTTGCATTCATATAAATTATGCTAATTTGGATGCTCTTTTTCTTGCTCTCTCGCGTTCTATCTCTCCACGGTTCATGGTATGCTGTTGTTGTTTTTTTCCTGCCTTATGACAGTGTGCCAGAGAGCAGCCACTCAAAAAAATTATTATTCATAAATACTTTGCAGCATCTCATAATTCCACTTGAAGGTATTTTCTTCTCCTCGTTGTTGAACGATGATTATTTAGGAAAATGTCGGGGAATGTTAGCAGAAAAAGACAAAAAGGAGAATCCAAAGCTGGAATTGTTCATATTATATGCATTCATTTTGAAGCTGTCGAGATAAAAAGCTCACTCACTCTCTCTCTCTCTCTCTCTCTCTCTCTCTCACTCTCTCTTTCTCTCTCTCGTTTCATTTGGGCGAAATTCGGTGTAAACCAACGAAGCAAAATATGCCGGAATAAATAAATAAAAAACAAGGCAATTTAACATATGCACAAAACATTTCACCGCGAATTCCATTTGCTGAATAATTGTGTGTGTGCATTTTTCGGCATTTGAAAGTTAACGTACGAGAGATAGATGTGGATAGGGTGTGCATAGGGAAAAAGGCGGCGTTTGGAATATTGTTGTTGATTTTTTTCCACCGAATCCGTTTGCTTGCGGTTACGATGAATAATTTCGTTCTATTGATGTTTTTTTTCTCGCGAGCGTTTACCTCACAGCATTTGTATGCTCTAACAAGCATCGTATCATGTGTGTGATACGGTCTTTTTCGCCGTTACGTCTCGCTCGTTTGCTACAGGTAAGCATTTTATTGTACATGCACATTTGCGTCACCGAAGCTAACAAAAAAGGATGAAAAATAGTTGTGCTAAAGAATATTTCGTTTCTATGCCGGTTGCGAAAGCTAACACACACGAGAAAAATGAAAACGAGTGAGAAAAAAAAAGAGAAAAAGTGTACGCAACACCGCCAAAAATGAGTGCATGGAGAAAAATGGTATCGGATTTAAAGGATACTTTATCATTCGCGGACGCGTGAGACATAGAAGATTGTAAATGTATATGACATACATACACTGTATGTTTCATGTATCCCTCTCTCTTTCGTTCACCCTCTGACACATGTAAAATGTATGACGTCTATTTCTGGTGAATTCACACGTTTTCGGCGAGTCCGTACGCAAATTATGTGGTCGACAATATTGAATATTTCCCTTTGATCTGAATAATGTGTATGTGTGACTGTGCTCATACCATCCACACAGATGCTGGTCTCAAATCATAATCCTTACGTATCGTTATGTTTCCGCCAAAACTGAAATATGAATGTAAAATATGTAACGCGATCCCTTCGGGCGAATAGGAAAAAGAATCATCTAATGGTATCGATGTAGCCAAAAGGATACAATGAAGAAAAAAAACGCACACACACACACAAATACAAAGCAGCTCAAACATGATAAAAAAATTCCTTCGTCTTTTTGTTCGCGTGTTCAAATGCTGCCGTTGGACGAGCATTTTGGCTTGTAGCCGGGGATAATATAAATAATGTTTCATATAAATTTTCTTGTGTGTAGCTATTTTTCGTGTTTACTTTATCGTTTGTGCCGCTGTTTCGCATCTTTCATCTCTCATCTGCTTTTCTCGTTCACCCTTGCGACGCACCAGCGACTCAATAAAATTACGACGAACGACGCTGTTAGAACGCGTCGAAACAACCGACGAAAACCAAGAATCAAGCTTTTGCCCGTTCGTTCGTTCGTTCGTTCGTTCATTCCCTCGTTCATTCGTATGCTTGCTAGCAGCCATGGTGTTGATGAAATGCCGATGTACTGAATGAGTCTGCCAATAGATAAACAGCATCATAAAAAATGAACAGTTTCAGTAGATTAGATTGTGAGAGACGAATGACGGTGGTGATGGTGAGGGGATGTGTAGATTTCGTTCAGCAATTCACAGCATCCGCTATCCATTGCCATTAAAACGTGTACTCGTTGCGATAATCGCATACAATGTTTTTAATCTGATGTTTGTCTTCGTCTCTATCTTTCTCACTCTTGCTTTCTCTTCACGTGCTCCTTTTGCTTATTCCTTTGTAGCTGTATATCAACAATCGCTCGTTTGCCTATCATATTCGCTCGGGGATGTGCAAAATCTTGGGCGAGACAGTGTTCCATTCGACGCACATGTTGAAAATTTTATTTGACAGCCAGCGAAAAGAACGACAACGTCAACGATGATTATGGCGATAAAAAAAGGCTACAGCATAAAAAAAAAGTTAAAGCAATTTTCTTTGTGCGTTGGCTTTTTCTTTTTTCCTGCGCTCGTTCATTCTTTCGCTTAAACCATTCATCTTCAATCTTCTTGTGCAACTTTTGCGTTGAGCAAAATATGTGCCGTTTTCTCATTCGATCACACGAGCCAAAGAAGTGATGGAGCAAGAAGAGGCAGCAAGTGTTGAGAGTGGGGTATACCGAGGAGGCATTATCTTATTATTACAGTGTAATGTGCGTTTAGCACGCGCCTCATTCATTCATTTTCTTATTTGCATATGAAATACGCGCATCGCATTAGAACCATTTCAAATCACTCGCATCATATGTGCGCCGTTAAGGCAATAAAACTCTGCCTCGACACACGGGCATAAGACAAATTATCCGCCGACAAAAACGAAACATTGTGTGAAAAGAATTTGCCGTGCGTAAATAATGCTGCCGGAAAATAACGAATGCGTTAAAGAGATTTAAAATGGTGTAAAATCAGCGGAAACCTGCCGATTTGCGTCGTCTTTTTTTTTACTCCCATTTATTTCTTACGGCTAATGCTGCTGTTCGTGTGCTTTTTTTTTAAGTAGCAAAAAATCTTTTGATTCGACAACATTGTTGGGTGTTGAGCCGTTGTGCGTTCGAAACACAAATTTAAATCAATTCAAATAACTCAAGACACAATTTACGATTCCATTTGAATTGAAGCGAAGTCGGCTGTGTGCTTTATTCCATTGTTTCGCGTTCATTTTTCATTTGTGATTATTTATTGGGCGATAATTTATCATGGGTGCGCTTTTTGAATTTCTATAGCTCCATCATTCAAACAGCTCAATCGATGTGGTTTTCAAATGATCGAACCAACAAATTTCCAAACGATGTGGCAACAATCTTTCGGTGTTTGCTTGCTTAGATGCATTGGTGAAGGAAGGGAGAGGTGTGTGGTGTGGGTACTATGATCAAATGGTTGAATTTGTTGTGGCATTACCAAGATCATCAATCATCTTCTTACGTGCACCGACCAATTCATCACCCTTGTGTCATCATCGTCGGTGTGGTGCTTCCAGGGGAACGAGAGAGATTTAACTTGAAAAGCTAAATCTCAGCACACTACAGATAAACTATTTGCAAAAGACTGTCCACTGAAGAGTGGGCAGCGTGGGCACAGGTTTCGTCGAAGAAAAATTATGCTGCTTTTTTCACGTTTGTACGTTTGACTTTTGGCTTGCGACTCGTTGCTCATAGTTGAACCCCTTTTCGGCTGGTCATCATCAACAACAAATTTTGGGTTTTTGTTTTCAATTTGCCATAGTTTAATCTTTGAGTGTATGTGTGTTTTTATCTCTCAATACTTTTCTACCGGGAAAAAGGGTCTCGAAAGCGGTGCTCTTTTGAAATGCAATGAAAAGGAAAAAAGGAAATTTACAACAAACCAATTTGTTCTTTGTTTTTCTTTTTCCCCCTCTTTTGCTCTTTGTGTGTGCGATTGTTCGGGAATGTAAATCGACAGGAATCATTTTGCTTGAATTAATTCTCGTCAGAAAAAAGGTGCGCTCGCATTTTTGTTTCTGCAGTTACTTTGCGGTAGAAATTCCAATGATCGAATTAGTGTAAAGAGTAGAGGTAAAAAAAATGAAGTCCTTTTTTCCACTTCATTGAATTTTCTGGAAATGAACTCAACACACATAAATCCCATTTTCAAAACGTGGGATTTTTGAACAACAAAAGGGGAACTAGATATTCCTATTTGCGCTTATGTTTGAACATTCAAATAGGTCTTGCGAAACAATGTTCATTTCAATGCATTTCCACTCAAATGGATTGCTGAATGAAATCTATTTCGGCATTTTTATTCCCGAAAAAAGCATTTTTATTGAAACGACACTAAGCGCTTTAAATAAGCTGCAATGAATTACAGATTTTCACATAATGTACATTTCGAATTGAATGCACCATCATCCGTATTAAGACGAGATTTGGATTTTCGGTGGGTAAGAAATATATTTCAACACTTGTGTGTACCGCATTACGTATTCTATTCATCAAACGTCAAAGTTTCAATTCAACAAAATCGACGAGTGCCAGCGAGCCCGCAACAACGCGAGCAAAGCAAATTCAGATAAATGAATAAATAAAAAAAAAACGATTGAAGTTGCTGCTGTCGATAGACATGTCGGTCGTTTGGTCTATTCAGGGCACCAGAGTCACATACAAACACACACCAACAGACTGCAAAACTAAAAGCGATAAAATCTTTTCGATGCAAAATCGCATTTCACACACATGTTGAATCCGAATGAATAAAGTTTATTTGTGCAAATGCAAGTGAAATACTACGAGAAATGGTATAAATTGTATCAAATTTTATACAAAATGTGAATGAAAGCGATGAGGTTGCACACTGGCAACGTGATAAGCAGAGTGTTCGGCATTCGGTCTGGTTTTATTTGGGTGTGTGAGTAGAATGAACGAGCGACGATGGCATATAAATTTTTTCAAAAATGGGATGAGTTCAAATGAGTGAAAAGAGAGACAGAAAAAAGAAGAATAACAAAAGAAACCCGATTTGCACGTGAATGATTCGTCGGAATATCCTTTGAAATTCAAATCATCTCTTACACGCTTTCCATTCCGAAAAAGTAACAAACAAGCGGTTTTCCTCTCGCTCTCTCTCTCTCTCTCTCTCTCTCCCTCGGCAAATCTGATTTGTATTGCATGCTACGACTACACCAAACCAAAATAACATCGATAAAATTATTCCAGTTCGATTCCAATGTCTAATTCGATGGGGATGGAGATGTGTGAAAATTGTCTGCATTCCATCGCTTTAAATACAGTCACAATACACACACACACACAACAACCAAGCCGAGAGAAAGCAAATGTTTGAAGTGCGTATGCTGTGGATTGCCTCCATAAAAGTAACGCTTCCATGAATTTTATGGCACACTTCGAATGCAAAGCGATTTATGCGTAAATCGAAGAAAAAACGGAATAAATTTGTTGAGCTTGTTTCCGGTGTTCGGCTGCGCTTCTATTTAAAGTATATTTTATGGTCGACCTTAAAAACATCCCTAACAATCCTTCCGTTATTGCTGCACCGTGTTATATTGTTCGAATAAAAATGGTTTTTCATTGCATCTTCAATTATATTATTATCATATCAAAGCGGGTAGTCGAACACAATTTTAAAAATTCATCAAAGATTTCCGTTGAAAAGTATACACGCGTCCGCCATACATTCCATTTCGTTGTCGATGAATTGGCACTGCGTATGAATACGTGGCCGGAAGTCGTCGAACGCATGAGAGATGTTTAATTTTTTGTGTTCATTTTTCCACAACGCAAAAAATTGACAACGGATGAAAAAGAAAAACAATTTCCGCCTGCAAAATACCAGAGCGGAAATGCTCGCACATTGTCTTATATGATGCGCCTAATTTTTATGTTCAATATTTACGATACGACCATCGCTACACTTACAATGTAATCGGAATGCGGAGCGAATGTACAAACATGGAGCGTATTTATGGTCGTTTGAGATGATTGTTTAAGTGCCAACGTCCGTATTTTCATCCCTTTCTCTCCCATCAACACACACACACACACACACACTCGACTCACTCACCAAATTCAGCTTGTCTGTTCGCCATTGTTTCCATGCACCATGAAACAGAACGCGTCAGTATGTGTCGGTTTGGAGAAACCAGTGTCCGTACAAAATGTAATCGGTATAATAGTAATAAAAATAATAATAATATTTTATCAAAATAACAGGAAATTGCGCTGTTATTGCATTTGCGGACGAAGTGAGTGAGTGAGAGCAAGAACGAATGAGGATAGAATGGATCGGCCAAGAAAATTCGTTTGTTTGTTCGGTCGATAAACTATTTGGCAATGAGCAGAAAATGAAATTGTATAGACAAGATGGGATTAGTGGAATGATAAAGAGATTCGCTCTGCCTTTTATGCTAGTGACAAAGAAACTGAATCAAATGAAGAAAAATGCGATTTTCCTACATTCACCTTTTTTTCTGCACTCGCAAACACTCTCTTTCGCTTATCGAATATTGAATACACACAGACAGCATTTTAAGAGCTTTATATTGAACGGAAAAATGTGCCAAAAATGCTACTGTCACTTTCATCCGTTTTCGATTTCAGACAACAGAAAACCGAAATAAAAATCATTTAAACATAAAGACATTCAACGAGAGCAAAATTATTCCATTTTATTGTTGTTTGACCATGAAGCAAAATCCAACAACAATGGCACGACAGTATGAATGTGTGCAATACGCATGGGTTGTCATTTGGTCGCATTAAGCTTATCAAAAGCAAACAAAGCGATCTTAGCTGCAGCTCAATCCCATTCCCTCATTCAGACAAATAAATGAAAACAACATCCATTCTGGTTTGAACAAACGAGATGAATGGACAAACGAACCAAACGAAATGGCTTCGCATTTTTGGATTTGACAACAAAAGCGTAATAAGACTCTCTCAAACCAAGAAGAAGAAGATGTGAGCACACGTTATTTATTGAGGAATTCAACAAACAGACACATGCCACAATGAAACCGACGATACAACGGCACAACAATTCCACAAGGCAAATACAATAGATGTCAACAGCGAGTAAAACTACCATTTGGTTTGACGTTTTGCTATTGAGTTAGTTTAAGTAGCTTAAATGTAAGTCAAGTAACATCAAAGTACTGAGCTTCATGTCAAGTCTACTGTTAAGTCTAAACCTTAATGATTTCTACAAAAATCAAAAGATGGTGTTAGGTGTCTTGCATTTGCCTTGTGAACAATTCACGTCTTCCTTGTGTGCAACACGGTGAAAGGAAGCACACAAAATGGCTTTATCGATTTCTAGTAGCTAAATACGATTCGAGATCCGCTTTTTTCGGAATCGATTCGATGGGATGAACTTAAAATCTGTTGAATTTTACCTTCGTAGGCCGCCTTTCCTTATCAGATGAAATCAAACCGCTCGAGTGAAAGAGGCACGCGGGTTGATGAATATGACTTTTACGACTGTCGCAACGCAACCCAGCCAATCTCTCTCATTACGTTTAATAACATAGTTCATCACATTCGCAGATTTTTGTTTTTATTAGCATTCAACATTCGTGCCGGTTCCTCGCATCCCGTTTTCCATCCCATCGAACGCAATGATGAATTTCTGCGGTTTGTGTGTTCGCATACTTTACTCAAACTTGTTATGTTATTGCTTCAATGCAAAACTTTAAAACATCAAAACGTCAAAAAGGAAGCGGGATATGAAAGTTTTCATCTTAGCGCATGAGATGAGTGCAGAACTTCCACTTTGGTTGCTTTGAGAGAAGAAAATATGGAGATTTTATGTCAGATTTTAATAAGGAACAGATTTTAATAGAAAAGTTTCAACGGCAAATTTTCCGTTTTAACTTGGCGTTTCGTGTTTTCGAAGGGCTTGAGAGGATATGCACGCGCGCGCCCGCATTTGCGTAACACATTTTTGGCTTGCAAGTCAACGAATATCTGGTGCATGGCACAAGCAAACAATGAATCGAACACGTTTTCATATGAAAATCAAAATATTTTTGAGTGAAAAATGGCGAACAAACTTTTTGCGGTTCTGAGTTGTTTTGCTTTCATCACGCCACAGATTGAATATTTCACACATTTTGACGCCATTGACAACAAGAGCACGCGAGCACACGCACGCCAAACTAGTCGATCAAAATTTATGCTGGCAAAGAAGTTTTCACATGTGTAAATAAAGCCTTGATTAAAATTTCATCCCGCTATGTAGAACATGCGCCAAAGTTTTGTAATGAAAAAAATTAACAGAAGCGCAATGTTGTTCATCACATCGCTGGCGTTAGCTGGTTGTTTGCTTGCAACTCAATCAAAGCGATTATGCATGCCTGATTCAGGTTAGTGGAGCAATTAGCTGGCAAATTAAACCTTTAAATAATCTTAACACTTTTAATTTGTCGCATAAGCGAATGAAACCAAGCAAAGAAAATTATCGTTCAAAAAGTCACAACAGATTAAATTGATGGCGTAAAAGAAAAGAAACACACACACAGCTCCGAGCTTTAAACAGTTGTGGCCGATGCTGTGCAGCGCGTGGTGCACATAATTATAGAGGGAAAATGAAGAGTGTATCAGTCGAACGGAGAATAATTGAAAATTTCATTAAACCATGCACCGCACTCAGGGAATGAGATAACAGTTACCATGATTATGATGATAGTGTGTCTCTCATCCAAATTTCATGCGAAGTTTCCTCGTTCTTATACGCGCTGAATTCCAATTTGTGCATTTTAATGCCAAGTATAATTCGAAGTTTGCTCTCTCGTTTACTCTCCCTCTATCTTCCTCACTCTCGAATTTCATTCGCATAATTTATATTCGTTTGACGAAAATGCAGTGCGGGAGCCCTCGGTTACTGCCCGAGCTATATGTCAAAATGAATGAATGTTCTGTTCTCAATTGGATTTATATTTTGCATCTTTTTTATTGTGTGCATGTTTAAAAGCAAGCGTTCACAGTGGCACTGCAAGTGGAGCGGTTTTCATGGGGGCGGCGACGGCAGATAGGAAAAAATAAGCGACAGAGACAGTGACTGAGGCAGAGCAAGCGAGAGACAGAGGAAGATAGAAAAAGGAAGATTGTGAAGAGAACGAGTGAGCGAAAGCTGCACGTATCATGCGAACTGTGCACTATCATGCACTTTGCAGAAAAATGCAGTTCACATCACCACATATAAAATAAATAGTAGTCACGTAATCAGCTAATGTTGTACCGCTGCTTCGTTCCGCTCTGCATCGCTTCGTTCCGTTTCGTTCCCGAGCGCGCGACCAAATGACAACGACAAAAATGAAAACTGAAACAAATTTTCTTAAAGAGTATTTACTCTCTCTCTTTCTCTCCATCTTTTTTGGTCGTGGTCTGTGTACTCGCCTGCATTTTTCCCGAGCGGTACTGGTTTTTCCACGGTTCCTCCTCAATTCGTTCATTTGTTGCCATCGAATTGGGGTCTGATGACAAGCGAGCTTTGGTATCATACACTGCCATCACGACGTTCTCTTTTCTTCTGGAGCAAAGAACAATATATTTTCCACTGTAATTACCCATTTATTGTACGAAATTAAAATTCCACATTGAGACTTTGTGTGAATGAATGTGGCTGAAAATGGAAATCGCAAGTAGTTTTTGCGTAGCGTGTGACAAATGGAGATAGTTCGAATTTGGGTGACTAAGTAAACCAAATTCTAGCACAATCGCAGCCGTGTACATGTGTAAAATGCATCGGGCAAAAGTATTTGCTATTGACATGCATTTAAAACCATAAAATATGGTGATCGGTTGTAAACGACGCAATTTATCTTCACTTAAACCAACCTAAAGAAAATTTAATGACATTCCAATGCACAGCACACAGACATTCGCATATAACCAACCCATTGCGACTAAATTGTATACCCCGTCCATACCGTTTGTATACCCCGTCCATACCTAGGTCATTACAATTCACCAGCCAAAAGCCATTAGTCGGAATATATATATATGTACGTACAAAACTAATTGTCATCCTGATTGCTATTCCATCGATGGAATTTTCTCTCCGTTTGTCGGCTGCTGTGTGTCGATACCATGACAACAGTAACACCGTGTCTTCATGAAAAAGCCTCACACGTTACACTGACTCTTCAATACGCGAACATATTACGTTATCACGGCAACACGCAAATCGTATCAATCATGAAAATGGTCTGTTCTTATGTGGAAACTCTATTTTCTATTCATATTCTATATATGAATGAGTGTGTGTGTATATACTCATCGTTTTTTCTCCTAACTGAACAGTGAATAAATCTCGTGTTTGGCTTGGGTCTTTTTTTGGGGTGCGTCGAAACATGAATGAGCAAAAAGTCGAGTTGATTGGTGTGTTGAAATGGAAAAATTCTGAATAATTTACGACTGAATCTATATTGCTTGCCACATTTCAACGCATCATTTCATCATATTGTGCACCAGACCTGAAACACATCTACGCATCCGACACAGATAAAAGCTCAGCACACAGTGCATACAATCGGCTCAGACCAAATGACAAATGGATAATGATTAAAACAAAATTTGCGTGATAACTCGATTATTGATGCTGACTGTCAATGCATTTATCATCATTAGATGGATCCAGAAAGGTAGGTTGTGTGAGTATGAGCGTTTTTTTCCTCCTTTCCACCCAATCATTCAGTATTAATTTGATGTTTGAGCTCTGATTTTTATTGCATTATTTCTGATGGTCATTCATTATTCATCTGTCGTTCGTTGGCCTGGAATAAAATCGATCGATTTGATAAAAATTGATTACGATTGTTTTTGATGCTTTTCGTCTAGCCAAAATTTCGGTTTTTCCTTCGTCTTGGTGTCGAACATTGATTTGATTCCCAGACGTTTGTTGAGGTAAGAAATCGATTGAGTTTCTTTTAAAATCGATTATGTTGAACTGAATATTCTTGTGTTTTTAATGAACCCAATCGCACCACGAATTTCAATCATGAAATTAATTCTGTAGCTTGTGAACCCTCACTTTCATTTCATGGGATTTGTTTGTTCGTTCAAATTGACTGACATTGTGATATCCGAGCTGGGGCAAATGGTTGTCTTAAATTCCCATTTAAAGATTTGTTATCAATTCTTCAGTCAAGCGCACTTGCACACACACACACACACATTCGCTCATATGAAATAATTATTACGATTCAAGAGGCGTCCGTGCAAGCGGATATCGAAACTCAACACGAGCGTATGTTTCTGAATTTTGCATTACAATGCAAAATACAAGGCGAATTATGTATTCCGCACAGGCGATACGATGTCGAGCATCAACATCCTGCAAATGTTACTTGTTCTTATGTTCGGCATTTTTTTCCCTTCGTCTTATTTTTTCTTGCCATCCACAATTTAAGCCTGATGAAAACCGAATAAATATTTTATGTGAACACAGAACATGCATTCTTGCGCCGTACGCCTGTCTGATACGACAGAGAGGCGAACGGGAATTTCGACAAAGTAAAATTGGTGAAAAATGTAGCACAGGCATTGATTTGATTAAACGCATTAGTTTACATCCTTCCGAATGGGACTATGATGAAGCCAGCACGTAAGCGGGGGAGAGAGGAAAAATGCGGAAAATATAGTGGAAGCAATTTTGGCGAGAGTTTGAAAAATTTTCATATGGATTCGTTAAATTTTCTCATTCAAGGGGAAAATCTTTTCAACGACATCATTTGATTATGCACGTTGGATTTTGAGAAGAATTCGGATTTCTTTTCCACAATACATTTACAATATTACTAGCGACACGCAATAATCTCGTACATCTCCCCCCGTCATGTATCGCATTGGGTCATTGCAAAAATTTGAAGTTTAATCTCAAGTTAAGTGCCTTATAAAGGCATTTGTTCACTGCTTTGATGTTCAAAATATGTGGTGTTCACCCTTTAGATGGAGCTAGCCACCCTTTTCTTGAAGTACTAACTCTTCTACCTGGAAAAAAGAGTTCGTGATTTCAAGTTTGGATTCAAAGTTTTACGTTCTACGGTGGAACTTCCACCATTCGTCTGTATATTCTCAAATACACGGCGAAAAAAAGAAAACTTTTAAATCAACTAAACGACAAAACAAAAGTCATTCGAGTTGCGAATTGAAAAATCGATGCGAATTTTAGTGGTGAAACACTGAGAGTCGAGAACACCGTGTAGCAAAGGAAAGTATAGAGAAATATTGTGCGTCAATTTGTGCATTGTATTTTCAGCACAATTCATTCTTTCGACTTCAAAATGGTAGCAAAGAAGAAGAAAATGAAGAACAAAAAGAAGAGATATTTCTTTTGTGCGCTCAACGACAGCAATCATTGTGAAAATATACCCTTTTCACATTGTGGATTTATTTGCATCGTTTCAATGCTGAAGAAATGACGATATCAGTAAGACGACTACCATATCATCCCATGAGAAATTATCGCTTTGTTGTTTCACCGGCGGCGGCACAATTTTTATGCTTATGTGTTTCGTGCATTTCTCCCTCGGAGCCATGCTGTATAACCATCTATATCGTATGTGTGGTGTGTGAGTGTGCACAGGGAAGAAACTATACACATACAACCAACACAACGAAAAAAAAAAAATCATGCACGCAAATTTACGGGAATGCGAAATTTAACATTGTCTTTATTTTGCGCATACATTGGCGTGGCTCATTTCTCACAGCATCTTATCTTGGATCATCAGCAATGGGAGAGCAAGTGGGAGGGTGAGTGTGAGAGCGAGAGAGAGACGTAAATGTTTCTCTATATAAAGAGAAAACGCGATGAATTTCATTAAAATATGTTCAAATTTGACGATCAAAACGATGAAATTGGCAATTCAAGGGGCGCTTCATGAATCACAACACCGAGAAACATACGCTCAAAACGATACACCAGTGAATTGGCATCAACTCATAATTTTCCAGCAGAGCATTTTGCCAAAAGAAGGAAAAAAACCATCTCTCCATATATTTCAGCGTATTTATTGCAAATGAAAAAATTTCAAGCACATAAAACAACATCAACATCCATATTTCATAATTGCATCCACTCAACTCGCACGTGCGTTGAAATCTAATGGAAAAAGCAAGGTGGAAAATGGACATGCAACTTACAAAAGCATTTGCACACAAATTGCATCTTCTTGATTCTTTCTTGGAATTTCTCATCGATTTTTCTTTCTACTGTTGTTTTTCGCTTCTTTGTAAGAGAACGCAATTCAAGACGGAAGAATTTGATATAGTGGAAGACCCAGAAATATCAACACATGAGACGTTTCGTTTTGTGCCAACGAGAACGTTCGTCGTATTTATTTATCACCCGAATCGATTTAAAAATAATGTCAACACATTTTACCAGCTATCGTCTGTTTCCTACATCCCTGCCTCCACTTTTCTGAGTTGATTCGTTCAACTTGGATGCGTTTGCAGAAAACTATTCCAAGAAAATTGATCCGGAAAATATTTGATATCATTCAATAGTTGTGTTGTGCAGACTTTCAATTTATTTGTTTTTCTTAGATATTTATTTATTTATTTGTGAATGTGTTCGATTGACTTGGACGATTTTAATCGAAAATGGTGAAAATCGAAACCGATGAAATGTGTGATCGGAAAATAAGAAAAGTGAGAAAAACGAACAACCAGTTAAAATAAATTGAAATGAGAAAATAGGAGAGAATGAATCAACTGTAGAGTCCGAGAACTCATCGCAACTAGAGAAAGAGAATTTTCTCCCTATATCAAAGATTCGGTCTTTGCTCGTGTCAGCAGCAAAATCCTCTTTAATATTTCCGCCAGTCAAATCAATATTTTCTACATTTTTTTTTCCCGTGCAGGGTTTATTTGGAACAATTTAACAAACATTTTGATGTATTTGTTTTTATTTTCTCTTTCTCTCTTTTTCTCGTCTCATTTGTTTCTAAAACTTTTCCGTTTCGAAATACCCGCGTGTTTGCCTGATTTATTGGTGGAATTTCAAAAGTTGTGGCCAGTACCAAAATTGGATGCAGATGCGACATTTAAAAAGTTGTTTACAAATCCGTAAGCGCATGCAGCGTAGCACCATAGACAACCGCTTCAGATTTTGATCTATTCAAATTGCTTTTTGAGAAACTTGTTAAAAAGTTTGTGATTGTAGCTGTCAAGTTGGCTTTTGTTCGCTACAAAATTATCGTTTATCGCATTTTCATTTCGCCCATTCTAACGCCAACCATATATAAATTTCGCAAAAATTTATCAACAACGAACGCCGTCTATTTACTTGCATCTTTTTTTTGTTCGGGTAATGCAATAAATAAGATGAAAATCTACAGAAAGTGAATGTGTAGTCCTACGAAGAGAAATTCGTCACGCACAAAATAGAACGAATGTTTGCTCAATTCCATTATGGCACAGTGTAGCACTTTCGCTGTATAGAGGACAGTTCATTTACGGCAAAATGTTATTAGAACGATTGCTACGTGCCGGTTGTTGGGTGACCGTGATGACATGTTGCCCCATAAAAATTTCAGTGTAAACAAGAATTTATACCATCAAGATGAAGAGGAATCAGCAGTCGGCACATGATCGACAACAACATTTGGGAAGAGAAAGTCACACCTTGGCATCAAGAGCATATACCACTAGCGACATCTTGTTGCATGCTATAGTAATGCCTTATATCTTTGTATACACTTGACCAAAACAGAGAAATACTCCATGTATTTTGTTGACGATTGAAGTAAAGTAAATCAATAACGTCGCCTAACATGATGCGACGTTGGATGCGACGTTTGCATATGGCGACACGAATCAACATCTCTGTGTACAACGCACGCATAGACTCTTTGAATTCACACGAACGTACACACAAAGACTTTACTTTCAAACGTAAGTATAGTTACAGAAAATTATGTTTGGCGGTGCTCCCAACAAAGTTTCCACAGCAGTTCTAAACGTCAAACATTGCTATAGCATATGAGCTAGGTAGTTTTGCACTTGACGTTAATTTCAACACATTACTATATTGGGCGACAAGGTGTCGCCTGTGGTATATTGCTCTTTGTTGCCACGATGTGGAGAAAGTGGGTAAAAAGCCCTAATCAAGTGGAAGTAACTTACAAATTAGAATTCTACAACACAGCTCTTCAATTCACATATTTTCAATGGAGTTTTTATTTGAAACCATAGAAACAGCTCTATTGAACTTTTTATTTTTAATTTGTCTTGATATTTGTGCTTGGAACAATTCTTCTGCAACTAGCAAATATATTTAATGACTTTTTTTTAAAGAAAAGAGAGTTTTTATACGTTTTTCTATCTCTCTTTTTCATTTCATCTCTCAATTACTTTCATACACTTCATTCATAAGCTCTTTCTTCCATTAATACAAATACAATTTGGCTTACTTGCCGAACCAACTCCAATGACAATGAAATATCGTTATCGTCTGGATACAATATGAAGTGGAATATATCAGTAGTTTGGAGCGAAAATGTTATACAGAGAAGTTGAGAGGTAAAATGTCAAATGAAAAGAGATAGCTATACAGTTCACTATAGTTTACTATATATAGCTATCCCTCTTCCGCTCATTCATCATCGACATTTTCCGATCAACTTTTCTGTATAACATTTTCGCTGCAAACTACTCATATCACCATCATCATCAAAATAACTGATTGTGATAGTTTAATCAATCTCAAGGTGAGTTTTTTCATTTATTCTTAATGTTTACAGAGCACTTGAAGCCATGTGGCAAAACTTCATGTGTTCTGTGTAAAAAAGTATACAATGTTTCATGAATATGTAGTATAATAGTCTAGGGGCTTCTATGTCGGTTTGGCATTCGAATTTTTATTCACAAATTCGCGCTCAGTGCTATGCATTCGCAACGCTGCCATATGATTTCTATGTAAACATTCACACTCGCGTTCGTATAGCAGTCGTATTTCGCTGTTCTCGAACGTTCTCACGAATGCGAGTGCGAATGATGACATAGAAATCATACGGCAGCGTTGCGAATGCATGCTCAAACACGAATGAACGAATGAATTATGTAGTCACAAGTTCGCTGTCATAGCCGCATTCGTCGCATTCGCAAACATTCGAATTTTTGTTCTGAAATGCGAATGCATTCGCAGCATTTGCGAGAGATAAATCCCCTTAGATAATAGTATATATGTCTGACAATTGTTGCACAAAATGTTCCGTTTTTAATAAATTTCAGAAAATGTAAATTGACCATAATTTCTCAATCGCTTAAGTATTGAAAGAAGAAAAAACCTTGAAAATATAGAATATTTAGTGTTATTTAGTACAAATTATTATATTGATCCCGTTGAATAATTTTCAGACACTTGATGTGGAAAAAATGGAAAAATGTTATCAATTAATCGATTTTATTCAATGTCAAAGTTAAAATGTTCAGTGAATGGTTCATCCTTTAGTTTAAAATGCCACCATTCCAATTCGAATGGCTCAAAGTTAAATTGTTTCATTTTGTTACGCAAATATTCTCGTCTCGTTTGATAGATATCATCAATTATGGTGGTGTTGACCCACGATGCCGGATCCATCAAATCTACCGAACTAAACATATCCACTGTATTATCCTGCCAAAAATGAATTGAACGTCCATCGTTTAACGTGCGTTGAATTGCTTCCGGATTATAGTTGACGGTTTTCCCAAGTTCGATGATTGTTAGGTCGACAGTGCTTCCGCGGCTGTGGGTTGACGTTGGTGTCATGTATCTTTTCTCAAACGTTTCTTTTTTCGTGAGATGTGTATAATAATACGGTTTCATTCTCTCATCGTCGGTGTCTCGCCACCTCACGAAATGATCAAGAGATTTCTGTGGCCGATAGCCATCGTAAATCACCAAGGAGTAATTATCATTTTTGATATTTTCTTGGACTTCTTTTAGTCTAAGCGCCGCTTTTTCTGTTAAAATGATTGTCGGAGCTTTGTACCCATCAATTCGTTCTCCGATGACATTTCGTCTACCATAACACATGACCTAATCCAAAAAAAAAACAATATAGATTTAAATATGAATCTTGTATAAGAGAGACATACTCCACGAAAAATACGCGCCTTGAACCGACACCAAGTGCCGAGCGTCGACACCTCATGTGTATCAAGACAGCGATGCGGTATACCTCATACATGCGCAAGGCGCTCAAAAGCCGCAGCGTGAAAAGGGGAAAACATACGTGTATATGAGAACGAACTCTGTGACGAGGTGTCGAGTTGGCGTCGCATTTCCCCTTTTCACGCTTTACCGCACTATGATGAAGTGTCGCTTGACGACATATATGTATAACATGTAGCAAGACAGCAATGCGATACTAATACATGCGCGCGAGGCTGAACGAACATACCGCTGAATACATATACGCACACACTTCGTAAGTGTCGCGCGCGAAGTGTATACGATTGCGTATTCGGCGATATGTTCGTTCAGCCTCGCGCGCATGTATTAGTACCGCATTGCTGCTTCGCTATGGTTTTACACACTCAGTGTAGACACTCGTCATTTGGTTTCAATAGTTATGTGAAGGGAAAGAATACTCACTAACACATGCGAGTGGCGTTCAAACAAATATATCATCGAACACGTAGTAAGAACGCATGCCGCTTACAAAGTGTATAAGAATATGTATTCAATGATACGTATGTTTGAGCATTGCGAGTATTGGTGCGGATTTGTTGTTTTTTCTCATGCACATTCTGCGTGAAACGATATTTGACTTCTAAGAATGTTTTCGAGGTCAGTGTTTTGATTCTGACTAGAAAATGAACTCACCAAAAAGGGTAACGAATGTAATCACAAAAAATCTACAAAAATACAAAATGAATGCAAAATTCAAAATTCTATGAAAACTAACCAATTTGAGAAATCAATCTTTTATTTATATAACGTAAATTCATGTCTTTTCGTATCGATTCGGGAAAACAGTAATATACTCGCTACGCCCGAATTTCAGATAAAGCAGTTTTTTCGAAACATCGCTCATTCGCATAACCTTTTTTAAATGCAAAGAATTAATTTTAATGAAATGATCAAAATTGTTAGCGGTGTCTGATTCATACATGGAAACTAAAAGATATAACGTTGAGTTTAAAACGGTGAAAAACTGAATAGATGCAATTTGGCCGTCATTTAACTGAACAAAGTAATCAATTGTGGAAATTTCCTTCGAATTTTGTGAGCTAAATTTAATTCCTTTCATCACAACATTTTTATAAATGGCCAAACTACCAACATTTACGTTTATTCCCTCTCGAACGAACAAATCCTTTTCAGCTACGCCAATTCGAACAGTTGATTTTGCCTTCAATTGAAATTCCTCACTTTTCTCGTCTTCGACTTGGTATTTCATGGTTTCGTTCATGACATATTTCCATGCCAACTGTTGAACCATATGCTGATTAGTACTGTTATTTGCTCTAATCACAATTCCATTTTTGGCTTCGAAACCATATGCCGATTGGCACCATAGAGGTCCTAAGTTTTCCACTGCGTTTGGTAAATGTCGTACCAAGTGAAGGTTCATCGTTACAGCAGATTTTCCATACAAATTTTCAAAAAAATTAGCAAATTCATTCAATTGCTGCCGAGCTTGATTGATGTCGTTGAATGTTACGTGGTCTTTGGAAAGAATATAGGTTGCGGATGACAGAAGACGAAAATGTTTGATGAATCGATTTTCGAGCAAGCCATTAAGTGCGACTGGCAAATAATATAAAAGTAAGCTGCGATATTCATTCGCCTTGAAATCACCTCGTTTGAAAAGCGACCGCGGCCGCCGCACAATTTCGGAAACTGGCTTTAGGCATACAATTTTGTTTGATAATAAAACTTGCTGCGCCTTGCTCATGTAGTATGGTTGTGATTTATTCTTGGGCTCTAGCCACAATCTCAAAAGTAATTTCATTACCCCAAGGTGCACGCAGTGCATTACATCGATTGCAAAACCGTTCACCAAATCAAACGCTGGAGCTGCAATCATACATGATATTTTTTTTATTCCTTCGATTGGAGTTGATTTCAATCGGCCATACGTTTCGACGAAGTTGCGGTGTGTGCGGGGCTCGTAATTATCAGCGCCTTTCGTGTATCGAACGGTTTTTACTTTTGGTCCTTGCACTGAAATACCGGGGTGATGGCAGAACCCACAACCATTATATCCTGAAAATCCGACTATGCCTTGGATATCATCTCTTGCCGGTAAATCGCAACAGCATCCAATTATCACTGGTAAGAATGTATGTAATTTTCCGTACTTTTGCATTTGTATGCCACCGTTCTGATGTATTGTGTGTAGCTCTTTTAAGAGCGGATGGAAAAAGTCTTGCATAACTGGCTTTGTTTTGGCGAAATGAGCTGCCACTATCAATATGTTGGTGTGAATGAACCTAATCGCTGGTGGTAAAAATGCTTGGCAAATTTGAATCATCCACAATGAATCGGTGGAACACTTGTGCACTTTCGCGCCGTCGGAATTGACTATCAGTGGCAAAATAATGCTGGTGGGAAATCTCTTTTGAACGGTTTTAAACATGTTGGCACTCTGTATATCGACGATTTCATTTGATTTTAGAACATCTTCACCATACGCAAGAATTTCATCGAAAAATTTATCGACTGCTAGTCTTAATTGTTGCTCAAGCGGAATAGTAATAAAGTAATTCGATTGTGCAGTTTTTGTTATTAAATTACATATTCTGCATATTGTCTCATTTTTTTCACTTCCCCAATAGTTTTTACAGACTGTACATTTGATGTGAAATTCAAATTTTATTTTCGCAGGCATACACTTTTTAATGCGATATTTTGTTGAAGGCACTTTTATCGATGTATTTGGGGTTGAGTTCAAAACTTTGGCAAAACTTTCCATATTTTTGTAAGAAGAATTGAATTTCAGGTTATGGTGTAGAAACCTCTCCAAATGCTTAATAATATATTGCGGACGTGAAGATGTGACGGACTTTGTTGCCTCCGAAAATGCTTCAGTGTCGAGTTCATTGAACTCAATCGAATCGTCGAAACTTATTTGAAGTAAGTTCAGTAATTTTGTATCATTCGACTCATTGATCTCACTCAAATCTAAATTGCTGCAGTCACTTGAAGTAAAACTAACATTTAAATCAAAAATTTCATCTTTATCCATTGTGATTTTGACTTGATTTCTTTTAGAAAAATGTCTTACAAGTGCAACGCTTTGTCTGTTACTGATCTAGCAAATATGTATGCGTGCGGCAAAAGCCGTTAATGTCCAGTACACAATGTCGTGCTGTGGTGACAACATTGACATATTGAAAAAAAAAGATTGAAGAAAAAACGCGAGAAGCGCGAGAACTTAAAGAAAACTATCAAAACCTTTTGGTCGAGAATTTACAAAAAGATTTAATCATTCGCCAACTTAAGGGAACAATTCAAGCTAAATCAAACAAGGAGAATCCAAAAAAATAATTGATACCGTTTTAAAGTTTTTTCAAGTCAGTTATACATTCTAAGCAAATAAACAGTAACGAACGCACACTAATAAACATAAGCCCATACGCACGGTGCTTCCGTATGGCATAAATCATAGTAACCTCTGTCCAGTGTCAAGTGCGAAATTTCTTTTCGATTTGTTCCGCACAGTGAATGGTTGCATTTTCATCATATCAAGTAAAAAAATAAAAATGAATCGTGGTCGATCTACTAATCGTGCTCGTAATCGCAGACCAGGTATATTTTCACCTAATTTTATTCAGAAGCATTAGATTTACTGCTGTGAAAAAATAAAGTGTTAACAAATATAAATTTGTGAATCTGTAGCGCGCAATGAAAACCCTGGGCGTGATGTGCAGCTCAGCACCAGAGATTGTCGTGTTTTATTGAGCCGCTCGTTCGTGGAACAATAAGAAAATAACCGAATGAACCGTGACCAGGTTCAAAATGAAGTCATTGCAACGGACGATTCAATTTCACCGGCAGCAAATGCTGCCCAAAACGAAGAAGATGAATCGAATGATGTGACCGATCCGACCGAAGCAGCAGCTGAAGCTGACACATCGATTGTGTTTGTTGACGAACAAGAGGCCACTCCAAAAACGAAACAAATCGCACGACAAAGTGAAGAAATTTCCAAGTTGAAAGTGAAAGTTCGCAGTTTGAATATTCACGTGAAGGCATTGGAGACTCAACTGCAAGAATCGCCAAAAAAGAAAACACAAACACCCGAAGATGTTGTTGATCTCCATGACGAAAGTGAAACAGAAACTGTTGCCGTCGACCAACCCAATTTATCGATTGATGGGGAATGGGTCAACAACCAAATCGACGAATGGGCTGCCAATGGAGAGTTGTCCCTCGTTTGTGCCAATTTTGCTGATTTCGTAGACACATTGCCAACCGATTAATTAAATCTCATTGAAAGACAAAATTTTCTGCGCATAAAGAAATAAAAAAAAATCAAGCTCTGAATCACAGCTGCTGCTGGTTTTCAACACAAATAAATGTACCAATCCAAAATGATACAAGAATTCGTTGTGTTCTCATTTTTTTATTTGATTTTCACAGCGCGGTTTTTGTTGTGTCGTTGTTGCTGCTTAAAGGGTTTGTTCATTGCACATTTCGTCTTTTGCTTTGTCTCTTTTGTTGGTGTAATAATAATTAAAATGCCGCTTAAAACGAAAACAAAACAACAACACAAACTGAAACAGACCGACTCTTTTTTCTGACTACAAACATTTTTTTCGCCTGGAGTAAAATTCTTTGACAATCCGACAGAATTATTCGAATTATCCGCATACTATTCGAAGTGTATTCTTTGTTGTCATACATATTGGTAATGAACGGTTCAAGTTTCTAATTGCAATTATCAGCCGGTCTGAAGTAATGTGGTTGTGTACATGTGTACATGTGTACATGTGTAGTGTGTGAGTTCTTGGCGGAATGTGAATGTGAAATGATGCATAAACATTCCGTTTGTGTTGACGTGCTTGTCGACTGAAAATTCAATATTGTACACTTATTTACATAAATGAAAAGGATTAATTTTTATTCAAATAAAATTGACCGCTACCAGACCAAAAAAATCACACATAAAAATGCACACAAACACACAATCATAAAAATGTAAGTAGCAACGAAAAAAATCTCCTCAATCTCAGCAATCGAATATCAAATGTTTTTTTTCGAAACTTGAGTGAGAAAAAAAATGCGTAACACCTGTTTACCTTTCGATGTTCATACAGATAGTTCTACCCTGAAATTTTTTCGAAGTATGAAAACAAAAGGAATTCAATGCTTTTCGTGATTTATTGTTCAAATAATTTACGAACAACATGAGATGATTTCAACGATTTGGTAATATTAGCTTGTGCATCTTTAATGTATCTGTTTACTTTTTTATCTCTCTCTGTTCGTTCTGTCTCTGGTGCCGGTCCACCAACCACATCCAAAAGTCTCTCCTTAAACATTCGTCTGATGACATCAACCTTTTCTGGCGTTAAAATTCCTTTTTTTTCTTCTTTTCTGCTTCGACCCGTTATCGTTTTCGTGGCCAATGTATCAAGTCGGCCGTGGTACAAATTGCGTAGAGCAACCGACACAAATGTTGAATCTTCGTTTTTGTTTGGACCGACCAAGCGGATGTCAGCCAATTGCTCTTCGGTAAATTCAATAAAACCAGCGAAACTCAAGATTTGCGTGCGTTGGGTGTGCAATTCGATGGTTGATAAAACGGGTTGAGACCGGCCACTTTCAAGCAAGTTTCGGAGAGTGGCAATTTTTGCATCCTTTTCTTCGATTACGCTTCTGCAAAATTCAATTTGTTCTTTTCGTTTGGCACATTTTTTCTCGATTTCTTCTAACGCAATTCTCAATCGCGACAAAGCATCGATGCATTGTGTTTTTGCACATTGTTGATTTTTTAGTTCTTGTTGGTAAAATTGTTGCGCTATTGTTAGATTTTCAGTTGATGAAACTTCATTTATTTCAGCCGTTTTCACTGATTTGAAATAATTCGTAATATTGGCCATGCTTCAAATTTGACAAGCAATAATAATATTTTTTTTTGTTTTGGTTTTGTTTACAACAGATCTGAAACGACAATTTCTCCGAATTCGGTGTTACGCTTATTCAGAAGCGCCGCGCGCTCTTTTTACAGTGTCGATGTTAACGAAGTGTGTGTACGTACATGTATAACCATAGCGAGACAGCGATGCGGTACTAATACATGCACGCGACACTGAACGAACACATCGCCGAATACGCATTCGTATACACTTCGCGCGCGACACTCACGAAGTGTGTGCGTATATGTATTCAGCGGTATGTTCGTTCAGCCTCGCGCGCATGTATTAGTACCGCATCGCTGTCTTGATACACATGAGGCGTCGACACTCGGCACTTGGTGTCGGTTCGAGGCGCGTATTTTTCGTGGAGATATACCGCTCGAATAATCGTCGAATCGATTTGATTTAGATATACAAAACCTTCGGGCAGGCCAGAGCTTACACCTAGCATAACTACCACGAAAAAGCACGTGCAAATTATCAATTTTTCAGAGCCTATTTTTCCAAATGAAAATGAGCACCACGAATCTTTATTTAACGTCCGGACTGTTCAAAATTGCTGCCTGTTCAGAGGAGTGAAAACAAAAGAATAACTTGATAATATCAAATATCCACTCGATTTATACCATTTAACGTTTCAACGTATTTCACCACAATGTCTCGTTACATTATCATCATTGATATCACAACAACGATTATTTGTTGCAATACGCAACTTGACTAAACGTTAATTACATAGCGCGCTTGCAAAATTGGCAAATAGCAAATTCCAGATATGCTAGTTGAAACTATAATAGAAATTATCACATATATCAATTAAAGTTTTCGTTCTTATAAGGCAAATGCTAGGCCCTAACGCCATCTATTGATTTTTGTGGAAATCATTAAGGTATAGACTTAACAGTAGGTTTGACATGAAGCTCAATACTCTACTGTTACTTAACTTACATTTAAGCTACTTAAACTAATTTAATAGCAAAACGTCCAACCAATTGGTAGTTGTACTCGCTGTTGACGGCTGTTGTATTTGCCTTTTGTTTGTCCTGAACCATTAGCTAATAATCGAGTTAGACATGGAACATTGATCATTTTAATCGTTGTGTTACCAAAATCGAAATCTCAATGAACAATTTGCATTTTTGCAAAGTAAGCAAATATTCTTCAATCATAATATAAAGTTTACACGTCTTTTCTTGTACTATACCGAACTTAACAGATTTACTAAATTAAAAATCAAAAATAGGTGATTTCATTTATTTCATCAACACACCTGTCGCCGATAAGTTCCGCCACTTTTTGATTTGGATTTGCTTTTTTGCATTCTTCCCACTAATTTCAGAATCGCTCCGTAATGATTTTTTTTTAAATTGATATCAGCTGTTTTGTCTTCGCTTTCGTCACGAGGGATTACTTCGAAAGAAGTTTTTTTATTTGATTGTTCTTTATCTTTTAGACATAATTCGTCGATGCCCTAATTAGGGGAAGGTGGGGAAATTCGGAACGTGGGGAAATTCGGAACACCGCCAAATTTCGCCGCAAATGAATAGTTTGAGACATGTGAATAACTGTCATCGTTTTCTCTAAACAAAACCTCATATTTCCATTAGCACTCGACGAGTGTGTACGTGTGCGTCATCAACATGAAATCAAGTCATGAAAATTTAATATTGAGAATGCCTGTCTGCATTGATTCCATAACATTTTTCGAAAAATCAACTCAGACGAATATGTTTATAATTATCGTATACCATTAATATTTCGACTCACAAAAGGAATTTTGCATGAAAATTCATTGACTGACCAAAACACGATTATGTTGTAAACCTTAGTGAGTGGGGAATTTCGGAACGCCCTATATACGAAAAATTTATCAAGTGATTTTTAATACTTTTCAAGTTGATATCGCTTTTTTATGCATATTTATTTTATTTCATGCAAAATTTTGGCAAAATACTCATTGCAATTTATGCGATCGAGCTGTCCACTTGAAATGCACCAAAATGATCGGTAGCTATTTCAACAATTACAGATCCGACTAACAACAATCGCTATTTTTGAACTTTTTCCTCATTAAAATTAATTCTTCTGTCTTTTCCTAGTACTCCATAAACGTTTTGCATCAAAATTGTTTCAGTTTTCTATCCATTTATGAAGTATTCCGAATTTCCCCACCATTTTTTAAAATCGCAAAATCAAGGGTTTTTTGCCAACAGGGTACATTTTTTCTAGGGGCTACTCGCACTCACACAAATGACCACTTTGTAAAAAAAAATAGAATTTCATACATTTATCATCTCATTGTAACCAATACTCACACATTTCTACGATTTCGAACCATTTTTCACCACTTTTGACGATTTGTCATTGCGTACAGTGGCAATGACATTTTAGATGGCGCTGGAGACGGCGTGAGTTAAACGTTCTATATTCTTCTACTTTTTTCTTTTCCAAAATTTGAAAAAAATGTATAATTTAATTTAATTTATGTTTAATTCACTGCAGAAATTTTCATTCTAGTTTTCAGTTAGTTTCTAGATTGATTTGCTATTTACATTGCTATTTACGTAAATGAAAAATCATTGTGAATACTAGTGTGAATGTGAACGCTAGTGTGAACGACACACTAGATGCTCTAGTACGTCTTGCAACACAGACGGTATTGAATTGTCAAATGCAGGGTCCACACACTTTTTTTGTAACTCAAATGCGGTTGGTTGAGTTTCGCCTAGTGTTTCGCGTCCGAAAAAATAATTTCAATACAATTTTCCTAGCAATTTTCTAGACAATTTTGTTGCAGAAATTCCGTTTTGTGATTTTTAAAAAGAATTGAAAAGTTAAGTCTAGAGTTAAGTTGTTGTAACATTTTTTCTGCTTATTTGCTAACTTATTTGTTGAAAGTGTTTGATGTCTCGAGAAAGAGAGAAACAAATACAACACCGACATTCTAGCCGACATTGTTAAGCCGCTAAAGGAAAAATTGTTGTTGTTATTGTTTGGAGTTAACGCTAGAGTTAACGTGAACCAATCGAACAGCGATTGACTGGCCATATCTAGGGCCATATTTGTTGACGTTGGAGCATAAAACCTAGCATAAAACATTGTGTTTTTATTTGTGAGTCAACCATTCGACCCGACGAACGACGTATCGTATCTGGATTTCATAAATAACAGCGTTACGGGCAGCAGTAGATCTAGCAGTTGATACAGAGGATTCATTTCAAGCCGATTCCAACTGTGACGCCGCACACTAGGCCGCACATCAAATGCTAGATCAAATGTTAATGACAAATAACGTATGTAAATTGTACACAATTTGAGTGACGAAGAGAAGAAGCGAAGAAAGAAAAGAAAAGAAAAAAACCTAGAAAAGAACAGAGGACAAACGCTGCTCGTGGCCGCTGATACACAAATAATCAAATCGTGATATTCAAATACCAAAGTGTTGTTACATATACATTTTTTTTGTTCGTTGCTGCGCGCACGTAGAACCTAGCGTAGAACAGCATTTAAAAAAAACGAATAAGACACACACAGAAAGAGAGCAAGATAGAGAGGCACGTGAGACAAGAATCGACACGATGAATTGCTAATTTCATGACAATTAACACGCCGATTACCGAAGAGGGAAATACGTTGGGAACAGAGAGGAAAGCTAGGAGGAACGAGCCGAGAAAAAATCGCCGAGAAAAATAAGGAAGGAACGGAAAGGCCTTGGACGCGCACAACGAGACTGAAGCTACGACTGAAGTGAACACACTGTGCTGCAAAACACACAAACAACCTAGCAAACAACACACAATATCATTAGACAATTCCAATAGCACAAACCGGCAATACTCTCTAGCTGAACGGAGTAAGGTATGGCAAATGTGGTTAACGTTTCCACCATTTTTCTCTGGTATTAATATACGAAAATATCCCATTTCAGACGACACAAATTGCCGTTGAATTACTCTCTGTAAAACAGGTGACAACAACTAATTCTATTTCATATTCTGAACGGACCCACTGATTACCAAAAGCCTAGCCAAAAGCGGTAAGTATCATGCAGTTAGGGTGAAGTGTCTGTTGAAGATGTGTGAATGAGGGCAATCCGATATGAATGGATTTTGATTGAAACGAATGCTGTGAATCAAAAGAATGAAAAATTGAATCGAGTCGTTCTCGAGCTATGGCTTGCGTTTTGCATATGCAAAGTTTCAGTCCAATTACTCATTTGAAATGATTATCAATGAAACATTTCCAAGCCGGTATTCATTAAACTTGAGGCATTACTATCTAACCGACTCTCTTGCCGTCTAACTTAGACACTTCGGAAGACATTTTGGTCAAATTTGAAGCTTGATGGAGTTTTGGAGGCAATAAATGGAGTCGATCGTTATTGGTAAAACTGCATTCAGTAGTTCATGCATGCACATCTACTGCACAAAGGATAAAATTGCTTCAATCGATAGTCGGCTGTGTTGAGAAAAGATGTTTCTCTCGTAAAAAAACATCATGTAAATCGCATCGAAATCGTGTTTGCCACTAAATGCAAATGCGTTCTTTTAATATTGGCTCTTGCTCGCTCTCTTCCCCTCTATTCTAACTCTCCGAAATGAGAATAAGTCATCCGATATTGGTTTATCCATTGAAAGTGTTGACACATTTGGTTTTTTTTTTTTTAAATTTCAACGAGCAGAGACAAATCGAATGTTGACATGCAAGTTCACCAGTCAATTCGTGATGTATTTCATTTTAAGCACAGCAACAATAATAGTAAAAACAGACGAGAGAAAAGAACGAAAACCAATAACAGCTCCACGGAATGTTTGAAATGTACGAAAAACAATCCCCCACTTATTTCCATCGTTGATAATGTATTTTGTGTGTTTGCCATCTGCGAGTGTGAAACTGTCGCCAGAATTACACTCATTAAACCTAGCATTAAACTGTTGAATGGGAACTGTTTCAAATAACGAGCATGCTATTTTCCAGCACATGACCGCTGTCACTCTCTCTCTCTCTAATCGCATCGGAGGTTTGTTTGAATATTTGTGCTCTTTTTTTTTATTGCGGTTGTACCAAGAAAATAAACAACAACATAACAGGAATAAATTTAAGAAAATTAGCAAAAAATTAAACACAAATACGAAAAGAAGCGAGAAAAAATGTTGAACTGAGAAAAATCAGGAGCAAAAGTCATAGAAAAGAATTTCTAAGTCAAGGCAAAACAAAAAGTGCAACCAATTAGAAGGAAAAAAAATTAAAATTGGAAAAATAAATTACCGAGAAGAAGACATCGAAATGGCAGTTGAATTTGAAGCGAAAAAAAAAATCGATGAACACTTGAAATGGACTTAGAAATAGACAGAGTCACACATCGTTTGCGTTAATGAGCAGGGTTAGGCATCTGCAGAGCTGAAAACTCTAGTGAAAACTAGGCTGAAAATCGACATATTTCTGTTTTTAAACCTAAAAAGCGGCTAGAAAAGCGGTTCACTGCTGATAAGCATATTATTTTTTCATTTAAAAAATGCTGCTCACGCAACGGCATAGCGCTCTCTTTTTCGCTGTAGGAAAATCTAGAGGAAAATAAAAATGACAAAATTGGCCTAAAGCGAACGTTTATATTCAAAATAAAAACGAACGAAGGCAGTTGAGAAGGGAAACGAAAATTGGGTAATTCTTCCTTCTTTTTTTTCTCTTCAGTGTATCGACGGCGTTCACATACACCTAGACATACACTGACTTTTCTCGATTATCATTTTTTTTCTTTTCTTCGCTCATTAGGTGAAATGGAAATATAATGAGTGAGCAATAGCAGCTCTAGTAGCAGCTAGAATAGCAGTGTACATTGAATACAATACTCTAGACAATGCTAGATACAATACCACGTCGCTGTTTACACTGTAAAACCCTAGGTAAAACCGAAGTGTAACCGAAAACGTCGACCTACTACAGCTGGAGTAGATTCTACTCCAAAGCTACTACTACTCGCTCGATTATACTGCTCATTGTTCTAGTCATTGTCTCAATGTGTGCGTGCGTTAGGTGTGTTGGTGCTAGTGTTGGTGCCTCTACTGCTGCTGCTTCAGCTCAGGCTTCAGCCTCTGCTACAATTGCTATTGCTCTAGTATTCGTACTGCAATACACTAGGCAATACATCAATATCTAGATCAATATACACATCTAGATACACATACACGCGCGTGCTCTCGACACACGCACGCAAACCATCCAAATCTAGATCCAAATAGCAAAACAAAAGGTCCGCACACTAGTCCGCACATACTCACTCAATGTTATAACTAGTGTTATAATATACAACAAATTTTCAAAATGGCTGCCAAGCAATTTTTCGATACCAATTCGGTGGAAGTGCTAGTGGAAGTGTGAAATATTTTTTCTCATCGCGAATTCAGAACGAAAAAAACAGATTCAATTGGGAAAATTGCTAAAATTGTTCAGTGCGAAGCGATTGTTTTGGACATATTCGATATTTACTGTGTGTTGTTTTCAGTTTATTTCAGTTCGTTTATTTCGTTTTCGTCTATTTTATTGTTATACAATTTAGGCTTTTTTTTCAAGTGCATTGTGCATCGAAATTGCAAAATAAATCCAACAATAGGTGAACAAATTCATATCAAATCGCAGCTGTTTACAGGTATGACATTTAAATTCTTTTTTCAACAAAACTTATTGTTTGTATGTAACAACTGAACTGAATGAATCTAGGAATGAATGTACGAACAACTCTTTTCCATTCGGTGTCAGGCACCATTTATCAAATCATCATCGATTCAATTGTATCGGTGACTGTGTTTCTAGCTGTGTTTCGATCTAGATTTCGATGTCATTTTATTTGCGCTTTGTATTTTTTTTGCATTTTTTCAAAGCATAAAGACCTAGCATGAATCGACCTAAAAATGTGAACAAAATCATGAAGCATTTGCTCTGTTTCTAGCTCTGTTTGTCAATGATGAAGAGAAAAAAAAGCAAAAATCAAAGCCAATATCAAACATGTCAAAGCGAATGTGTCAGCAGAATGAGGCGAATTTGGCACATTGTGTAAAAATGCTTCATCAGATTTTCGATGCGATTTTGATGAAATTAATTTTTCATCAAAAAAACCTAAAGAGAATTGCTTTGAATATTTTCATAACAAATTTCCTAGGAAATTTCATGGCATACATTTGGTTCATATTATCATAGCGAAAAGAAGCGTACAAACCTAGGTACAAACACAAAAGTAGAGACGGTTCACAGTGCGACAAACTCTCTACTAGACTCTCTACCAAGCGAATACTTCATCTAGTACTTCGTCCACAGTGTAGTACATTTGTCATGGCAGAAAACGGCTTGGCTTTCACGACCATTTCCTCTAAAATGAAACGCATTTTTCGAAAATATTTGATGAGCGATTCTCATTTTAAAATTAATCAACAATTCCGCCAAACTAATCCATAATCGAAATGAATTTTTTCTGAACAAATAGTGCAGCAGACCAAGGACGCATCAGTAAAAATTTCCAAGTAAAACCTTCAACGCACGTACATTTTGAATTCTCTCAACAGTTTTGCAGTCGTATGGCTGAACACCGTCAATACCTAGGTCAATACTGTGTGGTGTGAAACATACGGTGGTCTCGTCTCGCCTAGCGTCTCGCCCCATGCCGGCTAGCATGCCGGATATCGTTGCGTTTCATTCGCACACTGAGACCGGCTTTAAAAATTTTATTGTTTTGATGCTGCAATCTAGGCTGCAATACTAAGCGTTGTTATTGGCAAATGCGTTCCGTTCTAGGTTCCGTTCGTTCGTCGTTGCTTCGTATCAAGCTTCGTATTACAAGCACAGTGTACGTTTCTACGTGTTCAGTTCGATCTTGTAGTTCTTGAACGAATAGTCTAGCGAATAGTCGTGCTTACCGTTTTCTGTTGTAATCAAGCAATTTTAATTGGTTTTTTCTTTGTAAAAATTCACTGTGTATTTCTTCTGGTAAGTAATTTTTCCATTTCTACAAATTATTTTTACATCATTTGAGGACCTTTTTTCGAAACAAACCAAAAAATTAGATCGGATTTACGTAAAATATTTCGATTTTTCCAAACCACTATTGGCGTGGGTTTTGTTCGCTTATATTTTGTATGCGCCATATTAACATTCTATGAAACTTTGCCCGTACAACCAAAATAAATATTCGATGACAAGAGCGTGTCTCTTGGAAAATTCGTATTGATTTTCAAAAAATTGGCGTAATTCAAATCAATTGACGAAAATCCCGATAGCATTCGCTTGATTTTATCGATTTTTCTGAAATTTTTCGGGTATTTCGCATTTGATGTCGTCATAAAATCGACAAAGAAAATGGCGTGTATGAAGCATCACTTGGACAAAATGTTCGATGAAAAAATTAAAAATCAAATATCTTGGCAACGCTTGGTCGCAGCGCGAAGCCGTTTTTTGTAAAAAAATTCTTTTAATTTTCCCTACAAAACTGCATAATTACTTTTCGACGCGTCGAATAATTTAAAAAATCTTACACATTTTCGCGCCAAAAAATTCTTCAAACAAATTTCGTTTGAACTAAATGGCAAAGAGCTATGTAGAATTTTTTTCGCCATATAGAATTTTTTTCCCAAACATTCAATCTAGCATTCAATACAAGTCAGTCAGTCCATACAAGAAAGCACTCGGTTTGCTCGTTCGGTATGGAGACTTGCTAAGAGAGACGCATCACCTAGTGCTAGCGAGTGTGTGACTGTGTTTGTGCGCATCGTACTAGGCATCGTATCGAAGCTAGTATCGAAGAAAGTGTCAAAACGACGCTTATATGGAACCTAGTATGGAACTGTACTGATAGTGTGAACGAGACGAATATATGAATGAAACTCGCTTCGTTTCTCTCTACGTTCTGACTCGTAGTGTGTGCTAGAGTTTGTGTAATGTTTGCTTAGATGTTTACAGACCTTAATGTCAGTCCTAGTGTCAGTCGCAATAGTTCTAGTCGGAATTTGCACCGCATCCGAAAAAATAATTTCAATACAATTCTGTTGAAGAAATTCCGTTTCTTTTACGAACAACTCTTTTCCATTCGGTGTCAGGCACCATTTCTCAAATCATTTTCGATTCAATTGTGTGCTAGAGTGTGTGTCGGTGACTATGTAGAACATTTCGATGTCATTTTATTTTCGCTTTGAGGTTTTTCCCGCTTGTTCGAAACGTCGGTACGAAGCGATTTGTACTACGCTACAGCCAATTATATACACATATCCGTCGCTCTCTCCTTCTCTGTCGCTCTCTCTTTGCACACGTACGGTCAATAGAAAACGGCTTACAACTGTATTAAAATGTATGACAAATATTCACGCAGACCGACTGAATCGACCCGATGAGTTGTTATCGCCATTCGGCTCTAGTGCAAAGTTGGTTATACAGTTTCGTTTGATAGTTGTACCTAGCGTGGTTTTGTGTTGTTTGAGAAACAAAAATCACGGATTATTTCCATTAAGTGCTATTTCGTTTGCAATATTTGATCGAAACAGCACGATACAACAGGTATTTTCGTTGGATCATAACTTTTTTTCTCGTACCTAATTTTTTATTTCGTCGAGTGTTTTAATTATGCTAACGATTGGTTTTGGTTTTGGTTGTGTGCTAGGTTGTGTGACGATGTCATCGTATGGTTTAGTTGATTGTGTGTGTAAAATTTTCAAGTGCTAAAGAAACCTTCTTCAGCAGAAGAAAAAGTTCAATTACATTGAAAGAGAACCTCGCCTTTCTTAGAATTTTATGCGCTGTTTCGTCATCACTTGCATCGGTTTGTTGCCTAACCACCAAATTTTTATTTTCTCTTTCGCTGACTACTTTCGATCGCCAAAACTATTGGAGAAATGCGTTAAACGAACGAAATGGAGCACGTGATGAATTCAATTTATGTGCAATGGATTTTCTACATTTTGATCTTGTATTCATCATTATGCGCTAGATTAAAATTCAATCAGATCAAAATTCAAATTTACCGAGTGCTATCACCTCGAATCGATCCATTTTGGATAAAATTCGGAATTGATAATTAAAATAATTTGGTGACATTTTTTGTGCTTTCCAAATATTTGCCAATTGCTGTAGTTCGGAGTTTGTAGTAAAATCTCTTTCTCCCCCGAAAAAAAGAAGAAAAGAAAAAGAAACGATACAGCATCTGCTCCTAGTTCAACAGCTCGGTTGTGTGTGAGATTGTGTCAATACTCTTGCGGAGAAAAACTAGGAGAAAAATCATTTGAATAGATTGCTCACGTATTTATATGAAGCTTTTCGAATAGCAATTAACGATGATCATGTGAGTGGTCGTGTGTATGTACGTCTGTGTGTGAATTCGTTTCGTAAAAGTCGTCCTTGGAGCGCTCTCTCCCTAGCTCTCTCCGCCACGGGACCGTGTTTCGTTGTGTGCAATCCAAGACAGACATTAAAAGCAACTATGAAATCATCCCATGTGCACCATTTACAATGGCTTCATTTGGAATGTTAACAAATCGGTCTGTTATCGTCAATTCAAATCTCTTTTCAGAACTGAGATAACGATAATCATTTTTATTTACATATTCGTAACATTTTTTAATTCTTTTTTTTTCGCTAAAAATGTCTCCGAAATGGCGGTTTCGTCATTTAAATTGTTAACACGATGAAAAAACTCTATGAAATGATTAAAATTGAAAAAAGAATGAAAAGAAACATTGACCCCAAAAGAAATTATCACGTCCTCTTGTTGATACTGCACAATATTTTCCGAGATCATTCATTGTATGCTTGCCTAGATGCTTGCACTATACATTCGAATAAAAACAAATAAGAAGGGATTGAAATTTTGGCTGACGTCCTGAGAACATCTGTAGGCCAAACTTCAAGCCGAAAAATGATAAAAGATACTGCGCTCATTTACAAGTAATTTGGGTTTTTCCTCTTATGTCATAGAATTTGATAGTATTTATACCCTAGTTTATACCTAGATTTATACTAAATAACACAGCCAAGTAATTTTTTTTCTGTATATGATTTATTTCGTAAATTTTTTCAACATCTTTGTTGCGTTCAAAATATTTGAGTCGTACTCATAAATTCCGCATTTGTATTGACCGTGTCCCCTGCATTTTTCCAAATCGTTTGCTGCGTTTGTAGTATTTTCACAATTTGTAGGGGTTGTGTTGTCTGGACGAGAGTCACGATCGTGTTCCGATTCACTGTGCACATTCAAATGGAAATAGGAAATTTTTTGTTGCTATTCGAAACTAGCCCCTTTTGTTTGATTTTCCATTATTCATACATACCCCAAAACACACTGAACTGAATTCATTCGTGCAGTAACTAAAACCAGTATTACATATGTACACGTATTTTATGGATTGAATTACCATATTTTAGCCAATTTCTCAAACTTAGCTGGTTTTAAGTTTGGGAGTAAAATCGGATCTAGAATCGAATAAAATTGATTGAACGACCTTTTAGACAGTTATACAGTTCAATCGCTTCAGACAAGATGTAAACCGTTCTGATTTCTTATGAATTCTGTACATTGAGTGCCAATTACACCAAATTTACCTTTTTATGAATGTATAGTTTTTTGATTTGCTCCTTTCAATTTTGAAACATTTAGACGGCTCTAGAGATGGCTGCGACTACACCTGCGACCATTGGTATTGATTTGGGCACGACATACTCCTGCGTCTCTATTTTTGAAAATGGGAAACCCAGAGTTATTGCCAACGATAAAGGCCTACTCACAACGCCATCGTACGTAGCCTTTACTAAGAAAGAACGTCTCATCGGTGATGATGCCAAAAAACAGATTGGCATGAACCCCAAAAATACAGTCTTTGGCATCAAGCGTATAATCGGCCGTAAATTCGATGATCCAGTCATTCAACAAGACATTACAGACTGGTCATTCGTTGTGAAAAATATTGACCAAAAGATGAAAGTCGAGGTTGAATACCAAGGCGAGGTGATGCAACTCTTCCCAGAACAGATTTCGGCAATGGTTTTGAAAAAACTGAAGGACGCCGCTGATGCGAATATGCGTATGAAACACACCGACGCCGTCATTACAGTTCCAGCATATTTCACAGATTCACAACGTCAGGCTACTCTCAATGCCGGAAGAATTGCTGGTTTGAATGTAAAGCGCCTTTTAAATGAACCGACTGCTGCCGCCTTAGCGTATGGCATCGGTAAGATTGAACAAGACACCCCTCAAAAAATCCTCATTTTCGATTTAGGTAATTTTCAAATCATGCGTTTGATTGAATTATTTTTCTCTTAATTTTAAATATAAAATTAATGGATATTTCATTTTCTATTTCAATTCAGGGGGTGGAACGTTCGATGTGAGCATTCTGACGGTATATGAAGGCAATTTTGAAGTAGAAGCAGTTGATGGTGACAGTCACTTGGGTGGTGAAGATTTCGACAATCTTTTGGTCAACGAGTTCGTGGAAGAATTTCAAAAGCAGCTCAATGAAAATCTGCGTTCCGATGAGAAGGCAATGAATCGTTTACGCAAAGAATGCGAAGAGGCGAAGAAGACGTTGTCAACCGCGTTCAACGCACAACCCCTGCACCACACTAACAAAACAAAGTAAAACACGAATTTGCGATGAGCGCATTCGGTGAAGTTCATTTCAATTCTTTTCGTCGTTAGACGCACTCATGAACGCGACGAATCGAACGCATCAACAATGTTCCGTAATGAAAGAAACATTTTTTAATCATAAAATTGATGTTTATCACGTGC
>NW_022595246.1:6119898-6121480 GCF_009176505.1 Sitodiplosis mosellana
GATCGTAATTCGACCATCTGATAATAATGCGATCGCAATCGAAAAAAACAGTAGCATCAAAATGTGTATTCTTGCTGAAGTCATCAAGGCTTAATGTTTCCATCAGCAGATAAGAAAATAAACACCAGAAAACATTCAGAATAACTTTTTTTATTTAATTGTTCTTAAATATCCACATCTCTTTGCATTTCTATAAGATTTGTTCGATTTTTAAAACTTATTGAACTACTTTCATGTCTGCATAGAAAGTAGGTTTTCAATCCGACTTTTCACCAATATAGAAGATATTCTGACTGGCTTTTTAAAAAGTGGGAAAAGTGATAGTTCATCTTTCGATGCTGAATGGATGTAGACTTGGCGTAGATTGCGGAGTGAGGGTGAAAGGGATTCTAAGTCAATGTACTTTAAGCTAGAATTGAAAATAAACAACTCTTTGTGACCGATCATCGGAGGTAGAGCCACATACTCTTCCAAATTCCCATACAACTTTTCAAGGCCGTTCAATGTGCCAATTTGCTTGATATCATTTCGATATTGATAAGCTATAGCTCCCGGTTCCACAAATAGATCAAATATCAAATGTTTGATGTATCCAAACTCCAATCGCTTATAGAAACCATTGCCATGAAGCTTATTTAATATAGCGCAAACAGCATTCAGATTGGAATTGATGAATGTGTCGCTGTTTTTCAAAATAGTTCGATCATCGGTTTCGAAACTTTGAATGTGTGCAGTTTTTTGGAAAAACATTCCAAGATTGTGGCTAATAGCTTGACTCGGGTATATGAGCCGCAAATGCTCAAGCTTTGGATATTTATGATACATCCATTCATTTTCAGTTGATTGATCGGCTTCAATGCAAAGACTCTTCAAATCACGGCATAATTTAGCGGGCAGTTCAGGCTCAAACGGGCAATTCTGAAATTAAAACGGGCAGCTCTGAATCGCGATTTGGGCAGTTCCAAAATCGAAGAAAATGAAGAAAGAATATAAAGAAAAACAAAGAAAATTTGAACTACACGCTGAAAACAGTCATGATTTTAGAGCTACCAAACTGTACACATACAGACAATAGGTTTCACGCGCTATCGAATGTGTGAATTCTCATTGATTGATTTTTGGTATAACTTTACTTATCATTACCGTACACATAGTGTAAAGGGAAAGTATAGGAACATGCCCCGAATTTTTTTTCTCGCAAAATTGCCTTAGATCATCATAAAAACTCATGAAACGCGTAGAAAACACATTTTTGAGACACTTTTCCGTTCGTGTGCCGTTGTCGTTGGCGTAACTCAAAAATCGAATGAGATAATCCAAAATTTGGAATTTCCAGAAGTTTTGTATCCGAAAAACTTAGTTCAAGTTCGAAATTGAGCCATTTTTGATTTGACCCTGGGGTACTTCCTTTAAGAAAAACCTCCAAAAATGACAATTTTGCATGGGAGATACCCGCAAATCAATTCCTAGTGGCTTCAAACTTTCTAAGGTTTCATTTTTTGGCAAAAAAAAGATTCTGAAAGTGTTATGTTGATCGCGTATGCGCGAGTTTAGTTTTTAGGTCTCAACTTTTCATAGCTGC
>NW_022595246.1:6151480-6154769 GCF_009176505.1 Sitodiplosis mosellana
GAAAACTTTCCGCCAACGAGTTGGGCATTAGGACGGATATGTGAATTGATTCCCAGTAAAGATGGTTTGGTACGGAATGTGATGGTACAGACTGCCACGAATCGATTCAAGCGACCAGTGCAGAAATTGTGCATCTTACCAGTTGAAACATCGGATCAAACGGAACTTTAGGATGGAATTATATTAATTAAGGATTAATTATTGTAATTAGCTTGATAAATAATGGAATAAGAAAAACAGATGTTTTTGGAGAGGTCTGTATCGTATGGCAACACCATACGAGCGATTGACAGTGGCTATTTGCTGCTGTCATTTATATGTTTGAGTTAGTATTAAGGAAACTGCGGACAGAGGAAGACGGATAGAATAAACACTTGGTTTTTTATATATTTTTTCCAAGTTTAAATTGTTTGAGTTTTATTTCACATTTCTACTTCCAGCATTATACAAAGTTCGTATAAAACATATTGAACAATATTCAATTGGCAAGGTATCGGGTACGCGTGTAGCGTTAGCACAAAATAGAGATGAAATCCTAGAAAGCGACCCCAAAAACCCCCCGAAATGAAGTTTTTGATGAGAACTTACAAAAAAAAAATTTCACTCAAAATTTCAAAAAAATCGATTAAATTCGATAAAATGACTATTTTTGAACCAAAACTAGGAATTGAGGTATTCAATATGTCAGAAATTTTCTTATCAAATAAAAAAACTTCTTTCGAAGTAATTCCTCGTGACGAAAGCGAACACGAAACAGTTGATATCAATTTTAAAAAATCAATACGGAGCGATTCTGAAATTAGTTGGAAGGATGCAAAAAAAGAAAATCTAAATCGCTCCGTAATGATTTTTTTAAAATTGATATCAACTGTTTCGTGTTCGCTTTCGTCACGAGAAATTACTTCGAAAGAAGTTTTTTTATTTGATTTGATTATCTGTTCCCTACAGTAATGCCAACTGTTGACCTTTGTATGGATTTGATAAGTCGTTTTATTTATCTGTTTACCACATTTTCTAAATCGATTGATTATACATTGAATCTCAACAATATGCGCTATAAATGGAAAATATTCAGCAATGCATGCTCTAACGGCATCTATACGGTTTGGGTTGGAAGTATAAAAAATGCAGAAATGTCTGTAAGAAATGACATTTCAAACGTTATTCATGATTCAAGTCAGTGAACTTCCGATAGGGAAAAAAGCAACTCTAAAAGGTTTTGGAATTGCTGAATATATTACCATTGCGCTTCATAGCGTTGTTGAATCTGTACTGAGTCTCGAATTTAGGCAAATATTTTCATTAAAAGTGAAAAAAAACAAAAACAAATTTCATGGATTTGGTTCACAATTTCATTCCGTCCATTACATGATGATAACCCGTGTGAAAAATTTGTGACTGACTAGCCAGCCGCCTAATTTCGGACTTTTTGGCTGACTATTACTGACTAAAAGTGATTATCTCGAACAAAATATTCGACTGTAGTCAACTTCAGCTATAGTCATCTAGTAGCCAAAAAGTCCGAAATTAGACGACTGGCTGAAAGAATAACTAAAAGCGATTGTTTCTATACAACATTTTTGAATTCAATCAACTTATCCAGTTTTAGTTATTTGCAGCTATATAGTATACAAGTGAGTGACTGTCAGTCACTTTATTTGCACACGGGAAGATAGCGATGGCAATAAATACTGTTTTTTTTCTCATATTGTGCTTGAGAATTACTGCATATAACGTATACGTTTGTTTTCGTAATAAATTCGATAGTAAATATGGAATCGAGTTCAATACAAATACAAATACTAGATACAATTTTAGTAGTCAGTTCAATTACAGAAGAAGACTACTGCTTGTTTTCTTTGACCATGCCTCATGCTATATGCGAATGTGCTTGTAGCGTGAAGTGTCATTTTATTGGAATTTCGCATCGATTGGCATGACACAAATGCACTGTTTGACCTGTGGCTATGGGATCAGAGATTGTTTACGTTTCTTCAAATACTACGGCCGGACATTTCCCTCTGACTGACACATTCCCGACGTTTGCCATTGGTATTCATATCATATTCATATTCATTTGGTCAAAGTCGAAAGGAACGTTTCAATATTATTTGTGACTTCCGGCGAATACATTTGGGAATCTAAGTAAAAAGCCTAGGATTCAATCGAAAATGAGGATGAGTAGATTTCATAATCAATTTTCGGTTGATGTTTTTTCGGCGAGAAAAAAAAGTTTCAGCTAGATTTTGGTGGAAAATCAATACATCTCTATGCTCTGTATGAAAAGCAGATTGGTGCCAACAAGCAATTAGGATGCAAGCAGATGCGACTCGATCTCTATCGATTCGATTCGGAATTTGCCCACTGACCCTTTTTTCGTGCCCACAGCGTCTGCACAAAAATACACAAACACACACACACACACACTGCCCGGAGACCGATACCATTTGTCAATTGTGTTGACAAAGCGGATTTACAGCCATCGTTTCGTGTGCCAGCTGCAATTTTTTGTCCCTCTTCATCTACCCCAGACTACCATATTGAATCGTTTACAAAGAGTGAAAGCAAATTCATTAAATAAATAAAAGGAATTACATTGGTAATCCCGAACTTTTCCGTACCGTTGGCCTGCGTTGCCCTGCGTTGCCCGTACGTACTTTTGATTATTTTTTGTGAATTTTCTTGAAATTAAGGCAGTGAAAATATAATAATATAAATAAAGTGAAAAATCGGTCACTTTAACTAAAACTTCGACAATTTTGTATGAGAGGTACCCGTAAACCGATTCTTATTGGCTTTAAACTTTCTGAGGTTTCATTTTTTGGAGAAAAAATAAGATTCTGAAAGTTTCATGTTGATTGCATTTGCAGAAGTTTGGTTTTTGGCCCTCAAATTTTTCCAAGAAAATGTCGGACGAAATTGAGGACAAAAAATCAAACTTCTGCAAATGCGATCAACATGAAACTTTCGGAATCTTATTTTTTCTCCAAAAAATGAAACCTCAGAATGTTTGAAGCCAATCAGAATCGATTAACGGGTACCTCCCGTACAAAATTGTCCAAAAATCGGTAATTTTAGTCAAAATTTCAAAAAAGTTGTATGGGAGGTACCCGTAAATCGATTCCGATTGGTTTCAAACTTTCAGAATCTTATTTTTTTCCCAAAAAATGAAATCTCAGAAAGTTTGAAGCCAATCAGAGTCGATTTACGGGTACCTCCCATACAAAAGTGTCAATTTTTTGAGGTTTTTCTTAGGGCAAGTACCCCTGGATCAAATCGAAAATGGCTC
>NW_022595246.1:6154869-6274869 GCF_009176505.1 Sitodiplosis mosellana
ACGACAACGACGACAACGACGACAACGACGACAACGACAACGACGACGGCACACGAACGGAAAAGTGTCTCAAAAAGTGGTTTTTTACGCGTTTCATGAGTTTTTATGATGATCTAAGCTAATTTTGCGAAAAAAGTTTTCGGGACCAATTCCTATACTTTCCCTTGACACGTTGTGTACGGAAAAGTAAAATTTAGTGGAAGCCTAAAGCGGAACAGAAAATTGGTTGATTGCATTTTTTTTCGCCTTCGTTCGTTCGTTCGCATCGCATGGAGCGAAAATGATGGCAAAAGACTAAGGAAATCTGTTTTGCTAATGAGAAGTAAGAGCCATTTGCAATGCCTCTCTGCTATTCTATTATCGTCTTAAGTACTGAATAAATTTAATGAATATTATCTTTTCGTTTCGCGCGAGCGCTTGAGAAGGGCGCGCTCCTTTTGTTTCACGTATAATAGCCGCAGTCGATTATTTATCGGTTACGACACGACACATTCACACAGATGCGCACCAGCTATCGAAAGAAAACCAGCCACACACACTAAACCATTCATTATGAATGCATAAAATAAATTAAAATTCTGTACAGTTTTATTGTTTGAGTCGAGTATTTTTTTTCTCTTCGCATTTCGTTCAGTCGCTTCAGTGTAATTATCTCGCTTCGGAGTATAAGGACAAAATACAGAGGACCGCACATACGGGAAAAATTATGGAAGATTTGGTGTACAAACTGCCATTGAAAGTCGAAATAATGCAAGCAATAAAAACCATGCGAATATTGTTCATTGAAGAAAAAAAAACGAACGATGATATTCGATGCCTGATTCTTAGTTTGTCCCAAAATGAAAATTGAAAAGCTCCAGTTTTTTTTCTTGCCATCTTCTTTCAATTCATATTCTTTAAACTTTGACATAAATTTCAGACAATGTGTTCCAAATGCAGAAAGTTAATCGACACTTGAAAACATAATTCCTTGAATCGTGAAAATGAAGTAAATGTTTCAATTGGCGAGCTTTGCTTGCTCGTTCCTCATTCCATCCATTTCATCGGAGCCGATGCGTTGCAGTGAATAGCGAAAATTGAGTTTTAAATCTATTTGAAATATTCGCCTCTATTGAAATGGGGCCAAACGAGTGAGAGTTTCCATCTCGTTTGCTTTGATGGTGGTAATTTGCTTTATTAGTTGCGTTACATAATTTGCGCATGTATACTGTGTGCCGCTGTGTGTCTCGTCTGTTCGATGATGTGGCTGTAAAATTTTCTGCTTGTTTGACGCACATTTGAGCATGAAACTGGAAATGAACGCAATTTTTTCCCGCTTTTTTCCTTGTTTTCTTTTTTTCTCTATCCTTCGCCTACTCTGGCTCTTTCTGTTGTTCATACCGCAGCACCTGCTGAATTTGAGCGCACATTAGATCGGCCGTTTGGCCAAACAATGCCATTGTTTGCTTTGCTTCTTTTTTTTATGTTCGACTACAAAAAACTAATCTGCATGTGGACATAGGCATGGTATACACACGGACAAGAGAGAGGGGTCGGTATCAATATTTATGATTGCCATTTTGAAAGATCAAATAACGCCCGCAACATTTCGCCGAAATAATGGCCAGTCGTTCAATTTGCTTTTTTTGCCGCTTGAAGAATCACAATTTTTGCAATCTGCAAATGCCTATCATACAATTCCAGCCGCCATCAAATGCGGACGATTAAGCTAACGGGAACAACGCGCACACACACGCGCGCGCATTCAAAAATTTACATATTTTCCGAAACATTCACCATGATGGAAAAAATATTGCATGCATCGAAATTGAGATTTCAACGACAAAATAATAGAAGTTTATGGCCGATGCTTTCTAATCGATTTGCTCTTTCGCTTCACGATGAATGGTGGGGGAAAAATGCTGCTAGCGATATGCTTTGGATCCGTGTGTTGAAGGCAAGTGGTTTCATGTGCTATTTTGCATCAATTTGGATATGTGTACACATAAATTTAATTTGACATATGTTCCACCATATTTTCTCTTTCGTTTGCAATTGAATATTGTGAGCGCGCTCAAATCATCCCCGGTATCATTTGCTCCGATGGTGTTGTAGTTTGGCCAATGCAATATTGTACTGCCGGGAAGTGTATGAGCATGAACTGTACAAATATTGTCAGATTTATTTGACAGTTATTCTAAAGTTTTCTCCATATTTTCTCCTTCGATGCTTCTTTTGCCATTCCGCAAAGTTTCGATAGTCATATGCCCGCGAGCCAAATGTGCACCAAGACTATGAGCAACAAATTTTTTAAACAATAACATCATAAAAACCAATGCGATGCGAACGAGAGAGAGTGTGAGATGCAGAGAGAATTTTTTTATGAAAATGAAATGGATGTGTCAGTTCGTTTTACGCTTTGCACACACACACACATACAATGCAAACGCCAAGTTGTTATGAGTTTTGTTCAACATTCATTTCGAATGTGTATTTAAAGTTTCTCGCAATAATAATGTGGCACTGTGTGCAGTTGTGCATTTTGCTGCGCTTGTTATAGTGATTCAATCCAAACAATAGCAAAATTGTAATCATCAAAACAAAATTAATAAAAGTTTAACAACCGAACAAGAAAAGTGAGACTGCGACTGCGAGTGAGTGTGTAGTGATGTTCAGTGTTCGGAATAAAATGCATCATACTCACGCTCAATGCACGTATAATTGTATAATAAAATAAATGAGCATGTATGGAATTTTGAATGGTGCTTCATATGGCCGCCATTTCAACGCGCCCGCATTGCATATACGCAACTTTTACACGACAAGCATCATTATTTTTGTCTAATGAATTCAAACCGATTTTTCTACGTCGTGAATTTTCCTGCGTCACGCTACATTTTCCACATCCATTCAGGCGCACATTCTTGCAAAAAGCAATAATAATAATCCTTGTTACACATTCAATGTGAAAGTCGAGCGAACATGACTTTTGTTTGCACTAATACACTTGCGCTACACCAGTCATAAATTGCATGCATGTTGCAGAGTAAAAATTGTGTGACATGCTCATTATTATCGTACCCGAAAATAGCACACTTTTACATATACACATATACGAATACATGAAGTCTTCCTGGTTTTTAAAACTATTTCTCGAGTTCACTCATTTAAATTGCTTCATATATCGCATATGAAGAATGTTTACGTTCACTGGAAACTAACGTGAACATGAACATTTTGCGAGAGCATCATCAACTTTTCAGCGAATATTTGAAGACTACAACTAATTTTTCATTGCTTCCATGAGAAGCATTGTTACGATATTTAAAATACCTTACTTATTTAACTTTTCATGCGACATATTTGAGAACAAAGAAATGGAATTTTAATTTATAATTGGCATTTATTTAAAAGTTATATATAAGATATATCTTAAGAAAAAGCCCATTGAAAAAATCACAAATTATAGAAAGAGTGTTGTATTTCAACAGACGCCATGACGTTCATGTGTCAATAATATTGATGCCTTCACTGTGCATGATGAAAAACGGTAACATTTAGGAATTATTCAATTTTTTTGGGTGTCATTAGTAAGTGCAACACATAAAACAGCATCGAGTAATACACTTAGCATCGAGTTTTCGATAAATCCATTGAAAAAGAATTCCTTTTAAATCATCAACTAAAACTATTTTTCCTTCAAAATGTGATGTTATTCATATTCTAAAAATGTATGAATAATATTTATCAACCCTATAACGCCCAAGATCATAGTTTTAAAATCTTTCCGCCAATTTGATAATGTAATATATCATTGGAAAGCGGCATTCTTAGAGCGTATAAAACGTGTCTATTTTTTATGATATGTGCCCTGATTTTTATTTATTTCCAAAGAGCCGTTACCATATGGCAACGCAAAGGGTTATGGGGTAAATTAATTTGAAAGTAAATAAAATGTCTAATATCATGCCTCAGCTGAATTTTCGAATTGTTTTGAATCAAATGAAACTCTTTGATTTCTGACTGAAGTTAACTATAGTTGAATATTTAGTTCGAGATAATCACTTTTAGGTGTGCCAATTACAATTTTCTCAATTAATAACGAATATTAAGTATTGAAACATTGATACATATTTTGATTGGATGCTTTTCTGTGACATCTTTTAAAAATTAGGTGCGACCACGAACATATTATATAGCTTATAACAGAGAGCAAAATCTGTTGTATTTATTTTAATTTTTCTTTGTATAGTTTAAAATCCTTCAAACATATGTTTTTGGATGGCCCAGCGTCTCAGCATTTCGTATGCAGCGGATTTATACTTGTGTCGTTGATATGCTGGGATATATCCGCTGCATACGAAATTCTGAGATGCTAAGCCATCCAAAAACGTATGTTTGAAACCCCTCTGATTCAATATACTTAAAAGTCATAATGAATATTTTTTTAAAATCATATTACAAACATAATATGAAGAGTGAACATATTAGTAATGTAGCAAAATAGAACAATTTTCTTCGAAGCGCTCATTTAAATTAGACAATAAACGTTTGAAAAATTAACAGAATGCCTTCCAAATCACATGTCGGTCCATATCGATTTTTTACTATCTCACTCTACGTTCAAAGTCTTGAGCATCATGTAGTAGGTATAAACAGATCTCATTAGCTGAAAATAAAAACAATACAATGAGTGTAGATTCAATTCAATTCAATTCAATTTATCCTTCATCAAATCTGTATTAAATAGGTCATACATAGTTCGGTTACAACATAGGTACTATATGAGTCATAAGAATCGTAATGGAGAAAAGTATCCTTACACCACTAAACGTTTCCAGATTCAAAGTGATGACTCCGCATCCATGATAGTTGAGCGGTATCTGGGCGTCGGCAATCATGATGATGAGATACTTTTGCAGATTCAACGGGAGTTTGTGCCAATTGCAATCATACAGAGCGTCAGCCATTTGTTCGTAGCTTTTAGAAGCCAATTTGCCGAGGAAACAGCACAAAAATAAGTTAGAAATGCACATCGATGCAATAATAATCCAAAAAAGGAAACCATTGATGTCGAGACGTTTGATTTGCTAAATTTGGAAAATAAAATTTATAATTTTTTATACTTCGATAACTTCATTTGTCCATTTACCTGATCGAATTGAAATACACTGATAGCCAACATCAGCATATTGCCAATGAGTTGGGCCAAAAGATGGAGGCTGAAAAGGTTTGCTGTCTCCGAAAACCAACTAGAACATGTATGAATTTGAAAAATAAACTAAAGAAATAGATTTTTCACATAGTTTGCCCACCTTTTAATCGTGTTATGGAAATCGATTATCTCGCAAAGAAAATCTTCATCGTTTCGATTTTCATCCGGACGTTCTAATTTGCGGAGCTTATGACGTAACATTTTGCCAAACGCCTGATGATGCAAACATATGGAAACGAACGTTAGAAGAACGGCGCCATTGTACACTAGGTATGCTTCGTAAGTCAGAATTAAGTAAATTATCTCCTCAAAATATCCGAGCAATGTTGATTGATCCCAAGGCAAACTTTGAATTATTATTTAAAATACTCAATAAAAAAAAACTATGCTACAAATATACCGCGTGTATTCCCTGCGCACCTACGTTTTACCAATACAGAGTCGAAGGTATATTTAAGGCATATTTTTAGCGTGAACCGCATGCACTTTGACTTAGCGTATTCTATCCGTATGCTTTGCATGCAGTTCACGCTAAAAATATCGCTTAAATATACCTTCGACTCTGTATTAAACTATGTATAAAATAATCGTAAGCGTGAAAATGATATAAACGTAGCGTGCGCAGGGAATACAAGCAGTATATTTGTAGCGTATTTTTTTTTATTGAGATAAAATAAGCTTTAGTTTTTTTATTTAAGCCGAATTCAGCCTACCACAGAGAGAACATGATATTAATAGAACGTCTAACTCCATCTAATAATGCGGCCAGAGTTGTGTTGTATTGAGTAATATTGACTAGACTGAATAAATTATATTAAAACTTTGAGGAACCTCCCGAACAAAAAAATGATAATTTCACAACAAAATCCGTAAAAAACGTCACTTTTGCTCGACAAGTACCTCAAAAAATGACTTTTTGGAGTTTTTGGAAGACTCTCCATAGTTTTGAGAAAAAATGACTTTTCACGAAGACACCAACCGTGAAAATTTTATATTTAGAGATTTTTTGACCAACAGTCGATTTGTTAAGATTTGAAATTGAACCAACTGAATATGAGGCCAGAAATATGTGAAAACATCACTCGATTTGATCATGTAGGTACTCAAAATGTTTATAAGAGATCACACTAGAAGTGTAAAGGCAGCAAAAGCAGAAATTATTTGCTCAGCGAGTTAATGTCACTGTTAAACCGAAGCTCATGGGTGTAATTTTCTCATTTTGCTTAAAATAGACGCAACTTACGACACAAAAATCACATAAATCTATACAAATGAAACCGAAAATCAATTTTACGTCAAAAATTAAGTAGAAATAGCTCATACGTTTCAAATTCGAAAAAAAAACCGGGGTTGTTCAGCAGTTGCCTTCTGGATTCTTTGAGGTTTTTGAAAATTGTACACTACGAGTATTTGAAAATTTCAGTCAAATTTTTTTTTTGACGCTACGATTTTGGTTTTCTCATTTTCCCACCGAAACAAAAAAATATGCCAATTTTGAGCAAAATCACAACTGTGCTCTGATTTGGTGTGGAATGGCCGATATATTGAAACAAACGCAGTCAATGTTCCATGAGACATCGACTTTTGAAGAAAACGAATTGTGAAAGCGAAATTTTAAACGTGAAATAAAAGTTACTTTTGTAAATCAATAGTGAATATGGAACTAACTCATTCAAATAAGAATAACGTTATGTTGAAAAATGGAATATTTTCTTTACTAACATATATCTACTTGGATGGAAAACTAGTGCCGCATCAAAGTTTCCATTGCGAAGCAAACAAATAATAACTGATGCAATCGATGATGTTGAAAGGATGATAGCGGCACCGACCATCAACTTGATATACATTTTCGACACCCCTTCAGATTGATTATTTGCTTGGGCCAAGAAACGGAACGAATCATCATTTTTATCTAAATTCAAATGACAATAACATCGAAAGTATAGTTATAATCACAGCCGGAAAAAACATGAAAAATCCCAAAAAATGACAAAAATACAATAGCGCAACGCATACTCGTCAGCAGCTGATATCAGCAGCTCACGTGAGTTAGTGCTGCTGACATCAGCTCAAAACACGCTCTGATTAATTTTATTCGAAAATTCCATTACAAAACAGCTGATATCAAATAAAAAAACTTCACCAAAGTCAATTCTCGTGCCGAAAGCGAACACAAAACTTGTGATATCAATTTCAAAAAATCAATTCGGAGCGATGTATAACCTAGTTAGATGAATGCAAAATAGGCAAATTAAAATCGCTCCGAAATGATTTTTTAAAATTGATATCACAAGTTATGTGTTCGATTTCGGCACGAGAATTGATTTTGTTAAAGTGTTTTGTTTGATTTAAAATACTAATAAGGGTATCCGATCGGGGAGTGTTTCATTGCATGCATAAATTATAAATTGTAAAATGAAGACGGTGAAATAATTGATAATAATAATAAATACTTCGGTATGTATAATTAAGGTAATGAAAAAAAAATTAAAATCAATAGAAGAAGAGTTTAGTAAATTACATACGTTTTGTATATATATCCGATAATTTTTCGAAAATTGGTGGTATCTTATGACGAAGGAAAAAGGCCACAACAATTGAATTTCCCATCAGAATGGCAGCAAGGACTGGACAAAGTGCAAGCAATGTATTTTCCATATCGAATTGGAATTTTAGGACGTACATTAAACTTGATGAAAAAACGGTCAAATCAGACACGATAAGCGCTAGCACTAAGGCCACATAAGATCGCTTTTCCCACTCACTGATGTTTTCCTTGGGCGGTAATAAACAAAGCCACGTAAGCACTCGTTGAGTGGTGGCTAAAGGCTTCATATTGTCTTATTCACGAGAATTTTCACGAAATAAAACCGATCTGATCTCGCGTCAATATCCTTTTTTGCACTGTTTTTTTATACGAACCGAAAAATTCAAACTCAAATCAAAAGTCAGATAAAATTCACGAAATAAAAAAGAAATGGTAAGAGTGACAAATAAGATCGATATAAGTCGAATATGACAATATGGGATATAAATGAAGTTACAAATTTTATATTTAAAAAAATAGAGCCGATTTGGGCACAAAAGTGTATTGCTTGCTGTTTGCCTCGACAGTCCAGTTGCAACTAAGTATCCATTTTAGTTGGTTTTCACTACATTCTGATTTTCATTTCGAACTTTGGCTGTTATCCACCAAAATAACTCAATGACACGGCACCGATAAATAATTTCAATGCATTCGACTCATTTATTAATTATTTGGAGGAAAAATGAATCAAAGAGTTCTTTCAGGCACGTTGCACATACAATTTCATTTTTTTGTGATGAAACCAACTAAAACTAAAAGTTTCCGTACAAAGAGTTTACAGTGAAATTGTACACCTATACGTGCACCGTGTCAAAAAGGAACTTTCTGGAATGAATATCGACCAGAAATCGGATCAAAGAACATATGAAGGGGTTTTATTTGCATGTATTTTCGTATAAATAGTAAGTGACATTGTGCTTCAAGTGTTTGTGATTGTTTCAATCGTCGGTTTCTGTTCACAAAGTGACCGCATGCGCTAATATGGTACTAGCTTGTTTAGCCGATGAAGTTATGCAACGGTATGGTATCAGCATTTGAACGATAATTAAATGAAGGATTCAGAACAGTATATTTTTCAAAAAGCCATGACACAATGGAGCACCGATATTCATTATTTAAATAACACAAAGTGTGATGTAGCATATTTCTGCGAGATTTTGATCAGAACAGACAGTTTCCATACAAAATTTCGCGTACATCACACATTTTGAATCTAGGGGCATTTCTCACACAAAAAATTTGAGCAAATGTACAAAAATGTCTATTATTTCTTCTTTTTTTATTGAAATTGTAAGAAAATGTACTGAAATGACGATATTGCTTGAATAATAGTGTTCTGGAAGTAGGTTTTAGTGGATCTCAAGGATCGTTCAGAACTGCTCCCGATTCTGGAAGTGGGTTTTGGTGGATCCTCAGGATGGACCAGATCCGGTTTGACAATGCCCTGGCCCATCCTGAAGATCCGCTTCCAGAACCGGGAACAGTTCTGAACAAGCATTGAGATCCACCAAAACCCACTTCCAGAACACAAGTTCAGTGTAAATGAACATTTATTTACACGAATTGATAAAAATTGATTGAATCGGACCGAACGGAAGAAATTTTTCAAAATTTATAAGAATTCATTCATTCTTTTCGTGAAAAATGCCCCTAGTTTTGAATGCGGGTAGATTGAAGTAAAACAACAGAAAGACGACATTTTGACAAAAATTCTTATGGATAATGAATCTAAAGGTGGTATTTCAAGAGGGGCAGTTTAGAATTTTGGGTATAACTTCTGAGCCACTGAAGGGATTTTATATTTGTTGAAAGATGTAATCTTCATCTTCCTAAAAATGTATATTATTTTAAAATCCATCAAGTGGTCCGACAAATATAGCAAAAATGCTGTAAATCGTTCAAGATCGGCGGATATCATTCAGTCATAGCACACAACCAGTCACATCTGTAGGAATATATGTTGTATAGAATCTGGTTGTTATTGACATGCGGCGTCCCTTTCGTGATAATTTCCATTAAGTGTAGGCAAAGTACTTTCGTTGAATGATTTGAATTTCGTATTCAATTTTAATGATGTTGTTGAGGCTTTAGAATATCTGCGTTAATACCTTTTTTTATGCACAAATGATCGTGGGAAACGTATACAAATTATGCTCAACAAAGAATCACTTCACATTCGATGCATATGTCAACTCTAGCAGGACTAATTACTAATTTCAAGACTTCGAATTTTGATATTTGATTTCTTTCTCCATTAAAGTTTTCAACCTGATTATTTCAATATTTTTTCTCGAAATGCGAATAGCGTTTTTTCTCACTAAGTGTTCGCTGAATGTAGTTTAACTGAAAAAAAAATTTCACTCGTCAAAATAATTACACTATAGCGGTACTTGACAATGCTTCTTTACTGCCAATCGAGCTTCAACTATAAAAAAGAAAAATATTTGATCGGAATTCTTCAAATAGTCACACCATTGCGTATGGAAAGTGGAACAAAGGTTATCAAAAATGCATGCTTCGATTGTGAAATGACTGCCTACTAGGGTGGTCCAAACTGATTTATCATGGTAAGGTACATGCTCCCAATAGCTTAAAATAAATTGGGCTCAAAACTAGCTGATTCTTATTTTCAGATTAAAAAAATGTTAAAATCTGGTGGTCTATTTATTCAAATCGAATCTGGTAACATATCATTTTTAGGGTTTTTTGGGACGCTGAACACGAACCCGTGGTCAAAAATTAGCTAATATTGCATTTTAAAAAAGTTTTAGTACAAAAACATGGTTTTTTTTAAACAAATTCAGCCATATAGCAAAAATACATGGTTCCAAGTGTATTTTAACACCAAATTTGAACTCAGCGCCTCGAATTACCTTATGATTGACTATGCTGATGACAAAAATCGAATAATCTCAGAACTAAAATTTTCTAGTAGTGTTCACGTATCGAAAAAAATCACATTTTTCCACGTATTTTTCCACCAAAAGTAAATTTTTGTTCATTTTTCAGGTTTTTCAGGCCGCAAAATTCGATTCCACCCAAAAAGAAATAACAAAATTTTCAGTGGGAAAAATTGATATTATTCTTTACATTTATACGGATTTTTTTGCGTTTTTTCGGTTTTTCTCCCACAACTCGAACCTCATATGCGATGGAGCAGAACTTTGTTCACCAAAGTTTTAGATTCCGCTGAAACCCACAATTTTGCCGCAGATAGTCATCACTTATCTCTTATCAGTAAGGAGATAATGGCCTTGATAGCTTTAATCAATTATCAGTGTTATCTCCTTACTGATAAGAGATAAGTGATGACTGTCTGCGGCAAAATTGTAGGTTTTAACAAGATCTAAAGCTTTGCCGAACAAAATTTTGCTTAATGGCATATGGGGTACGAGTTATGGGAGAAAAACTGAAAAATGCAAAAAAAAATTCCGTATAGAGAAAAATATCAATTTTTCCCACTGAAAATTTTGTTATTTCTTTTTGGGTGGAATCGAATTCTGCGGCCTGAAAAACCATAAAAATGGCTGCTTTGAACAAAAATTTACTTTTGGTGGAAAAATACGTGGAAAAATGTGATTTTTTTCGATACGTGAACACTACTAGAAAATTTTAGTTCTGAGATTATTCGATTTTTGTCATCAGCATAGTCAATCTTAAGGTAATTTGAGGCGCTGAGTTCAAATTTGGTGTTAAAATACACTTGGAACCATGTATTTTTGCTATATGGCTGAATTTGTTTAAAAAAAACCATGTTTTTGTGCTAAAACTTTTTTAAAAAGCAATATTAGCTAATTTTTGACCACGGGTTCGTGTTCAGCGTCCCAAAAAACCTTAAGATTGATATGTCACCAGATTCGATTTGAATAACCTATGGGTTTTCTATCATGTTGAAAAATAGGTCAAAAACAGGCATTTTAAGTACGGCTTTATCGACCACTAGATTTTAACATTTTTTTTTATCTGAAAATGGAAATCAGCAAGTTTTGAGCCCAATTTAATTCTAAGCTATTGGGAGCATATACCTTACCATGATAAATCAGTTTGGACCACCCTACTGCATACTAGAAACTGGACAAACCCATTCTCTGTGAAGAAACAGCCAGATCAAAAGAAATGTTCAAAAAAGCATTTAAATAAAGAATAATATGGAGACCGGATTTTATAGCACGTTAATGCGTTTTAATTGCATTCGTATCAGTAGTAAGTGACAATTGTTTTTGACTGTTTGTGAATTTTACAATCGATTGGTTCCATTTTCATATGTGGTCAACGCGCTGAGCCCATTATTCTTTTATGTGGACATTTTAACGACAAACGAAAAAGGGAACTTACTCCTTAGCATATGGGTGCAGTATGTCGACGATGTTTGCAAAAGTGGGGACATTTATTTTTTGAACGACTGATTCCAATCGATAAAATGCCATATACGGGATGGAAAATAATGTAGTAGAATAGATCACATGGAAATGTAAAATACCGCAAAACAAAGACATTAACTGTGGCTTTCAAATCTGTGTAATGAAAAATTAGGCATTTTAAATTGAGAAATGTAATTAGGAATACACATAAGCTCAATGAATTTTGCCGAGGGGCAAATCACTCTTAGGTATTACTTTTACATAAATGGTATTACTTGGTATTACTTTCCGTACAAATCAAAAGTAATACCAGGTGTATTACTTCTATTGATCAGTATTACTTGGATATTACTTTTTTTTCGGTATTACTTTTTTCATAGAAATATCAAAAGTAATACCAGAGGTATTACTAGAAATAACTGAGGTATTACTTTTCTATTTGGTATTACTTTTGAGTGATTTCCCCCTTGAATTTTGCCCTTTCCGTTGACCATCTTCATTTATGTTATTAAACTGCAATGTTTTCATTCGTTGCCATTACTATTGGAGTAGCTCTCCGATTCAAAACAAAATGTGGATAAAATCATAATATATTCGAATTTATGCACATGTTTCTGCGAATCACGTGCTTCGTATTGATTACATTGACTTTTCATATTACGTATGAGTCAACATGCTTTGCGTGAACCATTGGTAAAACCCAATTTAACTCTTGAATGTTCTATTTTTAATGGAAACAGTTGTTCAAGTAAACTTATAATTTTGTCAAAGAATGACTACCAGCTTTGCCCTATTTGAACTTTTCATGATATTTGTACGTGAAATTTATAAGTCCATCTATTGAAAAAAACCAAAATCAATGAAAGTCCAAAGTTTTTCATAGATTATCTATGGTATTTACCAGGCCGCGCTAGCGTCCTATCTAAATAAATTATAATGAATAAGTACAAACTAATACATATGCATTTCGCTATGAATGCGTTTCATGTTATGTGTTTTGATTTCATTTAATTTTGGAAATTGAAAAAAAAAATATTTCTCGACAAAATATATTTTAAAACTCATTGCAATAAAAAAAAACTTCCAAGTAAGAATGAATATATTGATATTGAGTAAGAAAATTCGGTGAAATCGGTGAAATACTTGAATCAAACATAAACGTTTGAAAAACGTACGACGCGCGCCAAAGCATAAGTGATGTCAAAGTGTGTACAAAGAGTGAAGCAATAGTGCGTTTAATGCTATGTGCTATAGTGTCTCTGTTGATGTTGATCGCTGACGTTTATAGTGGTAGGTATTTACATGTGACACATACAGCGCCATCTATTGAAAAAAGTCACAATCGTGTCAAGTTGAAATAAAGCAAAATAACCCAGAAAATGGTTGTCATTCTTTCGATACATTTTAATTTTATGGACGCGAGATTCTGGGAGCATCAAAGAACGAAAAAAAATTGGACCTACAAATTTGAAAAACAAACGGCATATTAATGATAGAAATGTAGAAAAATATTTGCTAAATTGAAAACAATTTGAATTAAAACCATGAACGATTCTTGTCCCATTGGAAAGGTATCTACGTACATATACTTCATGGCCTGAAATGTGGTTGCATTCTTTTGAGCGTTAAATACTCCTGTAACGTCACTAAGTCGTGCCGTCGATGATGCACACACAACCGGTATCGTTAATATTCTACACGCTGTGTAAGGTGTTCTCGTTCAACAGTTCAACTAATTGCATCGATTAACTGTAATAAATCGGGAATACCCATTCTGAACCCATGAGAAAAAAAGTTGTAAAAAGTTTTCTTTCTGTCATTGTTTGTCTCCATTGTTGTTGCCATAAAAATTGATTGGAATCAAATCAAAGATTCAAACGTGAGCTTTGTAGCATATTGTTTATTGCTTGAACGATAACGATGATTTCAAAATGGTATTGAATTGAAGTGCAATGATTGATTCTGAACAGACATATTAAACATCAGATATATTCAATTGAGCAGTTCATTTTTTCCTGATATAATAAGCGGACATGTAAAAAGAATCGTGCTGCGTTTCCATTCAAATGGCACATATTAATGCAGGTCGTGCAATGAATATGATTTTTGCCAATTAAACCTTACGCATTTGAAAATGAATTTCTTCGTGTATTCAAACAAATACACTAAAAATCATACACAAGCTATTGGTGAATACCGATGTCACTTCATAACACTGTCAATACAACTTCAACATTATAGATGTGTTTTTGAACGTGTTTCAAAGAAGTCAAACACATTTTTCAAATCAAACACATATAAATGAAATAGATACACACCATTTCGAAAGGTGGATTTTGACTACAAGTTTTTTTTTTCGTGGAGATGAATACACATAAACGACTCAAAGCAATCAATCATTCATCGCACTTACTGCGTTCATATACACGAATAATCGAATCTATTGTTCCAAATATTCACTTTCTCTTGCCGTTAAATTATCCATGACCTTGACTAAGTGTGACGTGCTTTATGTTACGGCTGAGGGTATGAAGTTGCGTATTTTTATATTCAAAATGAAATCTAAATACACTGGTCGTCAAAAGTTCGAGCTCAATTGGTGCTCTTTACAATATCTTCGAAGGAAATAACTATAGTTACACAAATTCATGAAACCTTTGCATCATGTAAAAATGAAATTTGAAAATGATTGTTACAGAAATGAATTGGTTCCATTTAAAAACAAGATCTTCTCAATATTTTCAAAACAAATTTCGATAGCAATTCAATTCCAATTCATTCTTCTATCGATTTACAACATGAATGTATGAGTTATGAGAGAATAGTTTGGAAATTTTGTCACCGAACACAGATTCAAAAGACTTGGACAGATTTCGTTCGTAATTTTACTGAACTTAATTGCGAAATTTGGTGGGAAACAATGCGTCAAAAATTTATTTAGACGTGAATTTCATTCATATAAGAATAAATGACAACGAACCGAACCGAAAGTTCAGAGACAATATTTTGATTCGTGTGAAAAATCGTCAAAAGTGAACGTATACTTCTGACAGCCAGTGTATGTATTGTATGAAACCGGTTTAGCGATTACAAAGTAGGGATAGCGCATAAATACCGAAACAAAACTAATGAACCGCTTATTACTTTACCATTCATCCGTGTATTCGGACGTGTGTGCCGAGTTGAAAAGCGAACAGAAACGTTTTTGAAAGAAAAAAAAGTTACCGTGTGCTGATGAGAGTGAAAAAGCGGCAATAAAATACAACTTGATATTTCCAATTAATTCGCGATGACCGAATCGAAGATGAATCTCGACGGATATAATAACAAAACATTTGTGGATGACCATGGAAAGAGGTATGTGATCGCTACATAAGTGAATTTTTAACGTTAAATTTTCGATATTTTAGGATAAATATCGACAATATTCAGATGAGCGAAACATCATACAATCATCCAGAGAAGCAATCCAAACATGAGGAATATGATCCGTATTCACAACGAACAGTTAAACATCCTATATCGTAATTACATTGAAATACCTTCCAAAAAACCAGTTCACAAATTGATTCTGTGTATTTTGTTTATTGCATCATCATTTTTTTTTAAACAGAAACACGGACACAATCGTACATCTGTTAAAAGGTTCGCTGGGTACTGGAATTCTAGGTATATTCATTGTTTCTTTTTATATCTTCCTTTCGGAGTATGCCTGATATTTCTAGTGAATTTGATTCTACTTTCATTTGTTTCTTTTTTAAATCAAATTTTTAGCCATGCCAAAGGTATATTCAAATGGAGAATGTGAAAATTCAGTGGTTTAATTAATAATTATAAACGAAAATGTAGGCTATTTACCACGCTGGCTACATTACTGGGACGGTGGGGACATTTTTGATTGGAATGATGTGTGTTTACTGTGTACAAATGCTGTTGAAATCACATTATGAACTGTGCAAACGGAGAAAGGTAGACACAATTCACGCATTGCTTGGCGTGTCTCGCAAATTTAAGTAACCCGTTTTAATTCGTGAGTGTTGTTTTTCAGATTCCGCAAATGGATTACACGACGATCGCAGAGAATGCTGTGCTTGAGGGTCCAAAATCCATTAGCAAATATGCGCCGGTTGTTAAGTAATACATTTTAAAATTGTGAACCGTGTTAGAGAAAAAAAAACGATCATTTTTCAATATTTTATCGGCAGACATATGGCGAATGCATTTTTACTCATGTGTCAAATTGGTGGCTGTTGCATTTATGTGGTTTTCATAGCAGCAAATATAAAATCGATCGTTGACTATGCCACTGACACCACCACCGATGTACGACTATTCATGGTTATAATTTTGCTGCCCATCATTTTCCTCAACTGGGTAAAAAAAGATCAAGTTATTTGTATTTTAAATGGAAATACTCGGGGATTTACTTTGATTTTGACTCAAAACTTTTGAGTTAATACACTTTAAAAGTTCGTTGAATTTATAATTCATTCAAACCTTTGCATTTAATTTCAGATTCGAAATTATAAACATTTGGCTCCGTTGTCCACATTGGCTAATATCGTGACCATCGTTTCGTTTGGAATAATTTGCTACTTCATTGTGCGCGAACCGATTTCATTGGAGGGCAAACGAGCATTTGGCCCAGCCTCAGAATTCCCATTCTTTTTCGGAACCGTACTCTTCTCATTGGAAGCCATTGGAGTTGTATGAAACGATCGTTCAAGAGATGTTTATTCAATTTTTTTTTGATAATGATGGATCTTTCCAGGTCATTCCGCTTGAAAATGAGATGAAGACACCAAAATCGTATGTCGGTCTGACTGGTGTATTGAATCGTGCGTTTGTGATCATTGTCATCCTTTACATTGGAATGGGTCTTTTCGGTTACTTGAAATATGGGGACGCCATTCGTGATTCAATCACGTTGAGTTTGGAAATAAACAGCAAAGCCGACGAAATGTAAGTACCAAAAAAACGTGATCAATGCATGCATGCCAAAAGTGTATTTGTCATTTGCACAGTTTGGCACAATCGGTGAAAGGAATGCTTGCCTTTGGCATCTATATTACCCATGGAATTGCGTGTTACGTCGCAATAGATTTGACGTGGAACAAATACATCGTCAGTAAAATCACAAACGATCGCTATAAATTATTCTGGGAATATGTTGTGCGTACTGTCATCTGTCTAATAACCTGTAAGTATAATTTAAAAATGATCTCACTTTTATGTCGAACCAAATCATTGTTTACGAATATTTTCAAAAACAAACAATCGTTTATTTTCGAAAATTTCATTTTTTTTTCTCTTTCAAACAGTCTTGCTCGCAGTTGCCATACCAAAACTAGATTTGTTCATATCGTTAGTCGGTGCATTGTGTTTATCAACTCTTGGCCTCATATTCCCCGCACTAATTGAGACTTGTGTATTTTGGCGTGATACATGTGGTGTACAACGATCATTGATGGTCATAAAAAATATACTCATTGCATGCTTTGGGTTTTTCGCTGTATTTGTCGGTACATCAACGAGTGTTTTAGCGATCTATCAAAGTTTCACACAATAGACATACCAGTATATCAAGAATTTTCGCTCGAATGCGATCATATTGTGGTTTTTACGATAATTATCGTTTAAATAAAACTGTGCATCGAATGTTAAAGCATATAATTCAGGTGCTGTTTCACCGACAACATTCGATACGTGTGATAGACTGTTATTTTATCCAGTATTTGTAAATGACGTTATCAATAAAGTGTGTAGTTGAATCTAGAAAGAAAAATATTGTTGTTATTTCCTGTGGAATTCTTTTGTCTCGTTATGAAGAACGAGTGAATTTCCTTGGTGCATGGGGAAGTGGATGACAAAAAGTGAGAAAATCTTGATGCCTGAGAATAAAATATGCAAATGCGATTTATATTCACCATCGTTTCTACATCTTCTCTTTTGATTTCTGTGTCAGTGTGATGATCTGTCATATTTAAAAATTATCGAGATAAATGATAAACGTTTGGCAAGCACTAATCAAGGTCAATAAGTCACCTTAAGCGATGAAACGATTTGTTTACTAAATGATAAACACCAATCCATATCGTCTGTGTGATGGAAAATCAAAAAAAATGCTGTTTGAATACAAATTAAAACAGAGATCTCATTTCACAATTTACATTGCCAATACATTCCTTATAGAGATTTTAAAAAAAAATAGGAGCTATTAATATTTCAAGATATAGGCGTATACAAAATGAGATCTCTGAATTAAAACTTCTTAAATGATTTCACATTTCCAAAGGCACTTGTTGAACGCATTCGATATAAATAGCATTACTCATACCAGCGATATAAACAAATAATATGAATGCATCAAAAAGCGCAAAGCAAGTCAATGAAGTCGCGTGTCACGGAACAATTGTTCTTCACGTACGTTTTTATCAGCAATCAACTTGTTGAAATGACTATTTGCTTGCCACACAATTTGCAAAGAAGTGAAAACGAAATCTGAGATACTATAGCAAGCGAAATGGTGATGACGCTTGCAGTGGCGTTGTGCTGCAATAAACGGAATTCAAAGTGTTTCATTCGCATTGATAACACACACACACACACGCGCGCGGCCATAATGAGTATTGTTGGAAGGAAGAGAACGGTATTATTGTTCACTCATTTCATTACGAATGATAATTTATTTTTATTATCTGTCTCGATCAGATTTGCCTTTTTCATTTTTTTTCTTCCAAAAAGAACTTGGATACAACCTACTGTTGACTTAAATATTATGTCAATCAACGAAAAAAGTCTATGAGAGTATCTGAAAATCAATTGCAGCTATGAAACATTCCGAGCCAACAGTCAGAAAGGGAGCCATGTCGATGGTCGGATCAACTATCGTCGAATGATACACTATTATTCCATTTTCCGCCCACTATTTTCATAAGAAACTGCAACTGTTTTCATAGAAAAAATATATCTCTAACTCATCTCGTTTTCTAAGCATCGCGTCATTGTTGGTATCGCGTCATGGTACATTTTTGTGTTTACACTGGATGTAATCTGTTGAAATCTCCCATTCATTGTGTATTTTAAGCAAATAGTACAAAAGATATATATTCAAGATATTCCGCGTAGTATTCACATCAATCTTTTGCCAGAAACAGAATCGGTATCGCCTTAGGTAGTTACTTTCTCTAGCCATCGATGAGCTGGGTTTAATTTACGAGTGTTCTATACATTTCAGTGATAACATCCAACACTTCATTGTCATAATATTCTTTATCTAAAACAACTAATTTATTTTCTTTTATCGGTTAAAGACACAATTCTTACTTCTTTTCAATCATTCAATACTCGTTCAATAGTCCACTAATACTGGAATCATAAACACTAAAAGTAGGGGTACGATCATGTTGTTATAAATACCGACACCAAACTAATCAACCGCTTATTATTGTATCATTCATTCGTGTATCAAGTTGAATTCTGTGAACAGAATTGATTCGTAAAACGCAGTGTACTTACGTCCGAGAACCAATACTATTAATCACATACTTGGACTTGGCATTTCCAATAAAATCACAATGACCGAATCGAAGACAACAATGAACGGATACAATAACAAAACATTTGAGGATGACTATGGAAAGGGGTAAGTGTTAGATAGAAAGTGGAAAGCTCAACGAAATTTTATTGAAAAATCACTGGACTTTCCAGGATAAATATCGACAATATTCAGATGAAAGAAACAACAAACAATCGTCCAGACGAACAATCCAAATACGAAGAATATGATCCGTATATGCATCGAACGGTTAAACATCCAATATCGTAATTAAATCGCATAACCTTCAGAAAACCAGTTCATAAATTGATTCGGTGTGTTGTTTTTTATTACAACAACGTTGTTTTTTTTTTATTGCAGAAACACGGACACAATCGTACATTTGTTAAAAGGTTCGCTGGGTACTGGCATTCTGGCCATGCCAAAGGTAGATTTATATGGAATAGTTTGTGAATTCAATTGTTTGACTAATAATTATGAACAAAAAAAAATGTAGGCTATTTATCATGCTGGCTATATTACTGGCACAGTGGGAACAATTTCGATTGGAATGATCTGTATTTACTGCGTACAAATGCTGTTGAAATCACATTATGAACTGTGCAAACGAAGAAAGGTACAAAAATTACCGTTGAATCTTTAAAAAAAAAATTCGATCAACTCGTTTTGATTCGTGAGTGTTGTTTTTCAGATTCCGCAGATGGATTATACGACAATCGTAGAGAATGCTGTTCTCGAAGGTCCAAAATCCATTAACAGATACGCGCCCCTTTTCAAGTAATACAATTTGTGAACCATGTGAAAAAAAACGATCATTTTTCAATAAATTTTGTTTTTCTTTCGCGCGTAATCGGCAGGCATTTAGCGAATGCATTTTTACTCATGTGTCAAATTGGTGCCTGTTGTATCTATGTTGTTTTCATGGCGAAAAATATAAAATCAATCGTTGACTATGCCACCGGCTCTGATGAAACCGATGTACGGTTATATATGGTGCTCATTTTGTTGCCGATCATTTTCCTCAACTGGGTAAATAAATCATGTCATTTGCATACGTATGCATGCTCAATTAAAACATTGAACGAAAAAAACGCAAAGATTTACGTAAATCAAGTATCTTTAGTTGAAAATGGTCTTAAATCAACCTCAATTTATTTTTAACATACCTTGACTTTATTAAAATCATTCAATTTTTTTTTCGCATTCGATTTCAGATTCGAAACTATAAATACTTGGCACCGTTGTCCACATTCGCCAATTTTGTGACCATCATTTCGTTTGGAATAATTTGCTACTTCATTGTACGCGAACCGATTTCTTTGGAAGGCAAACGAGCATTTGGACCAGCCTCTGAATTCCCATTCTTTTTCGGAACCGTACTCTTCTCATTGGAAGCCATTGGAGTTGTATGAAACGATCGTTCAAGAGATGTTTATTCAATTTTTTGTTAATAATGATGGATCTTTCCAGGTCATTCCGCTTGAAAATGAGATGAAGACACCAAAATCGTATGTCGGTCTGACTGGTGTATTGAATCGTGCGTTTGTGATCATTGTCATCCTTTACATTGGAATGGGTCTATTCGGTTACTTGAAATATGGAGACGCTGTTGGTGAATCAATCACATTGAGTTTGGAAATAAACAGCAAAGCCGACGAAATGTAAGTACCAAAAAAAAAACGTGATCAATTTCTCATTTGCACAGTATTATTACTATTTTTTTTCTTCATTTATTTTTATGTTTCTTTCGATTAAAAAGCTTGGCACAATCGGTTAAAGGAATGTTAGCATTTGGTGTCTTTATTTCTCACGGCTTACAATGCTATGTCGCAATCAATTTGACGTGGAACAAATACATCGTCAGTAAAATCACAAACGATCGCTATAAATTATTCTGGGAATATGTTGTGCGTACTGTCATCTGTCTAATAACCTGTAAGTAATTCAAAAATGATCTCTCTTTTACGTCGAACCAAAATTTTGTTTGCAAATTTTTACAATTTTCATTTTTTTTTTCAAACAGTCTTGCTCGCTGTTCTCATACCAAAATTGGATTTAATCATATCATTAGTCGGTGCTTTGTGTTTATCAGCTCTTGGCCTTATATTCCCCGCACTGATTGAGACGTGTGTATTTTGGCGAAGTACATGTGGTGCATCACTATCTTTAATGGTCACAAAAAATATACTCATCGTATGCTTCGGGTTGTTCGCTCTAACTGTCGGTACGGGGACTAGTGTGTTAGCAATTTTCGAGAGTTTGACACAAAAGACACAAGATTAATCGCTCGAATGTCGTCCGATTGTGATTTTTTACAATATCATTACGAAAAAGAAATGTGCATCGAATGTTAAAGCATATAAATCAGGTGCTGTCACACCGACAGCATCCGATACGTGTGATAGACTGTTATTTTATCCAGTATTTGTAAATGTCGTTATCAATAAAGTGTAGTTGAATCGAAAAAAAATGTGTTTATCTATGAAAATTGACTTTTTGTGATGAAATAGAAGGATCCATAAGGAGGTGAATGACGGAAGTTTGAAATTACGACGAATTTTTGCGTCAGTTCCACATCTTGGTATATGTCAATGTGGTGAATATTTGCCAAAATAAAACTAAATTATCGTTTATCTCGTTTGACGATTGTGCTATTTAATGTGATATACAAAGTACCTAGAGCGATGAAATGGTTTGTTTACTGAATGATATAAACCCGGAAAACAATGATATTCCACTATTAAAGTGGAAGTGAACAAACAATTAAAATGCATCGTAATGAACAGCTCAATAAAGCAGAACAGTTTAATAAAGTTACGTGTGGTACTAAATTAGACCAACCGTTATAATGGAATTTAATTGTTGGAATTGTTTAAATTGCTTCAGGGCTTAAGAATCGCACTGAGTGAACCCTGTGAGTAGCGCAATGCATCAAAATGCAGTTCACAAATTCTCAAATAAAAATGAGAATACCACTGTCCGTTCAATGTGCGCTCAAATACGCACAGCATACACGCAGAATAAAAAAAAACATGTTGGTGCCTGTATTTCAGCTATTAAGGACCTACTGCTGCTACTTCTTCTTCTTATTTTTTTCGACCGAACGAAGATCCGTACAAAGCAAAGGAGAAGTAAGTGAGCGGTGTGCGCAAACAACTCAGTTTGTATGAGAAAAACATCGCATACGAGCGCTGTGGCTCTCATTGAAATGAGTTGTACTGTGAACTGAATGTGCGATTCTTAAGCCCTGAATTGCTTAAATTGTAACTTAATGTCAACAACGCAATTATTACTCACGGCGTTGGTTTTATCAGTTATTAACTTGTTGAAATGATTTTTCGCTTACCACACAATTTGCTAAAAAAAGAAAAAAAGATATTTATATATAGAAGAGAATACTCACACTACAGTGTGCTACTATATACATTGTTCAATGGAAATGACACTTATAGTGGCGTGGCGTTGTGCTGTAATTAATGAAATTCAAAGTATTTCATTCGCATTCAAAACATAAGCGTATTGTAGGGAAAAAACCGCATTTTCGTTATGAATGATCACTTATTTTTATCATCTGTCTGGCAGATTTGCCGTTGATAAACTTTGTTCGATTTTTTTCGAAAAGAAACATGCATATTGCTCATTATTGACTTAAAGCAATATGAAAACTCAATGAAGATTCTAAACTAAGTGCATAAAAATGATAAACCAATTGATTGCAGCCATGTAGTTTTGTGATTAATCTTCCGCCAAATATGAGACCGATTCGTTATCTTAATCACTTTCTCTAATTATCAATGGTAACGGGTTTTGTTGAGAATTTTCTTAATACACTCACTCATCAAATTCTTCATTTCAATGGCATAATATCCTTTATCTAAAACAAATGACTTATAGTTAAAGTTGATATTCACAGTGACTTTTTGTTTTGTTAATAAATCAATTATTCGAATGATTTTTGCTAAAATGATAAAATTTGATATCGGTTTATCGTAGTTGAACGTTTAAAATGTCTTCATAATTACTACTTCGCGTATTATTGTGTCATTCAGAAGTGTGCTTCAAGTTGAATGGGCTATAGATGCGTTTCGTAGGAACATAGTGTGCTTTTGAGTGGGTATAACAAACAACTTATCGATTCCAATTGAATCGTATTAAGGATAGGTTAAGAAGGAAGAATCAGCACGAATTCTTGACGGCCAAATCGAAGATGAGTTTTTATGGATATAATAATAGAATATTCGTGGACGACCATGGAAAGAGGTAAGTGGACGCTATACATGTAATGACTCAATGTATTTATTTGTTAAATGATCATTCGATATGTTTAGAATAAATATTGACAATATTCAGATGAAAGAAACAACATCCAATAGTCCAGATGAGCAAGCAAAATACGAGGGATATGATCCGTATATGCATCGAACATTTAAACATCCAATATCGTAACTTCCAATTGAAACTTTAAAAAAACCTGTTTATAAATTTATTCTGTGTGTGTGTTTTTATCGCATCATCAATTTTTTTTCACAGGAATACTGAGACAATCGTACATCTGTTGAAAGCTTCTCTGGGTACTGGAATTCTAGGTATATTCATTGTTTCTTTTTATATCTTCCTTTCGGAGTATGCCTGGTATTTCTAGTGAATTTGATTCTACTTTCATTTGTTTCTTTTTTAAATCAAATTTTTAGCCATGCCAAAGGTAAATTCAAATGGAGAATGTGAAAATTCAGTGGTTTAATTAATAATAATAAACGAAAATGTAGGCTATTTACCACGCTGGCTACATAACTGGGACGGTGGGGACATTTTTGATTGGAATGATATGTGTTTACTGTGTACAAATGCTGTTGAAATCACATTATGAACTGTGCAAACGGAGAAAGGTAGACACAATTCACGCATTGCTTGATGTCTTAAAACTTTAATTGATTTATTCATGTGTTTTGTTCCACAGATTCCGCAAATGGATTACACGACGATCGTTGTGAATGCTATGCTCGAAGGTCCAAGACCCATTAACAGATTTGCACCACTCTTTAAGTAATACATTTCAACATATTGATCTATATATAAAACGGGAACGTTTTTCAACATTTTCTCTATCGCGTAACTGGCAGACATACAGCGAAGGTATTTTTACTCATGTGTCAAATTGGCGGCTGTTGCATTTATGTGGTTTTCATAGCTGAAAATATAAAATCAATCGTCGACTATGCCACGGACACCACAACCGATGTACGCCTATTCATGGTCATCATTTTACTTCCCATCATTTTCCTTAACTGGGTAAGTAAGTGTAATTTTTCTTCGTAATGAAGAATAGGCTGACGATTGACAGAGTATTGTCTAAAACTAAGATATCAATGCCGTGGGTTACTGTCGAAAGATCAAGAACTACGCGATAGATCTTTATAGATCCCCCACTTTATACTCATACAATCCAGTTCAAAATATCCAAATATAAATATTATAAAAATACTTATTTTTTTGAAATCACAGATACGAAATTATAAATACTTGGCTCCATTGTCAACATTCGCCAATTTTGTGACCATCATTTCGTTTGGAATAATTTGCTACTTCATTGTGCGCGAACCGATTTCATTGGAAGGTAAACGAGCATTTGGCCCAGCCAATGAATTCCCATTCTTTTTCGGAACCGTACTCTTTTCGTTGGAAGCCATTGGAGTTGTATGAAATGATAACTAAACTTTTTGAAAATACTACACTATTTTATACATAATTTTTAAATAAAATGCATTTTTTCTTAGATAATTCCACTCGAAAATGAGATGAAGACACCAAAATCGTATGTCGGTCTGACTGGTGTATTGAATCGTGCATTTATAATTATTGTGATCCTGTACGTTTTAATAGGTCTATTTGGTTACTTGAAATATGGGGATGCCATTCGTGATTCAATTACGTTGAGTTTGGAAATAAATAGCAAAACAGACGAAATGTAAGTACCAAAAAAACGTGTTCAATTCATTTACAGCTAAAGTTTATTTGTCATTTGCACAGTATTATTATTATTTATTTCTTCATTTATTTTTATGTTTCTTTCCATTGAAAAGCTTGGCACAATCGGTTAAAGGAATGCTTGCCTTTGGTAAATAATTACTTCTAGTATTAGAACAAATTTATCTCTTATAAATAAAAAAAAAATGATCTAAATAAAAATCGTATTCATTCCAGGAATTTTTATTACCCATGGTGTGGCATGCTATGTCGCGATCGATTTGACGTGGAACAAATACATCGTCAATAAAATCACAAACGATCGCTATAAATTATTCTGGGAATATGTTGTGCGTACTCTCATCTGTCTAATAACTTGTAAGTAATTCAAAAATGATCTCACTTTTATGTCAAACAAAAAAGTGTTCACAAATATTTTCTAAACAAACAATTTTTTATTTTTCAAAATTCCATTTTTTTGCAAAACAGTTTTGCTCGCAGTTGCCATACCCAAATTAGATTTATTCATATCATTAATTGGTGCGTTGTGCTTAGCAACTCTTGGTGTCATATTCCCTGCTTTTATTGACACTTGTGTATTTTGGAGTGATACTTATGGCACATCACGAATATTGATGGTCACCAAAAATTTACTCATCGCATGCTTCGGTTGTTTTGCTCTCGTTGTTGGTACAGGGACAAGTGTTTCAGCCATCTATCAAAGTTTCACACAATAGACTCCACAACTTGAGAATTATCGCTCGAAACCCATCAGATTTTATTCCCATCCCGCATTCCCATAAAATTTCTTATGATATTTTGATCGTTTAGATAAAAATGTGCATCGAAAATTGAGGCATATAAAAATCACAGCATTCGATGCATGTAATATACTGTAATTTTATCTGATATCCATACGTTATGAATAAAAATAGTAAATAAAGTACAGTTGGATCGAAAAAAAAATGTGTGCTTCTCTATGAATCAGTTTCTGTTGTTATTTTCTTGTGAATATTCAACCAGTCGTGCAAATCAACATACTGTCTATTGTGCAATACCACTTTAACTCATGCAATGCATGGCAATGCATTTGAATGACACATATCTTATAAAAATAGAAAATTACAGTTTTTCAATTAATTAAATGAGCAAATAGCGCACGCATCTAAATTTACAGATCAACTCAGTGGAGTCATGTGTGGTATTAAATCCGACCAATCATTAGTGAACTTAACTAAATTGTTCTAAAAATAACGTCAGTAGAATGACGCTTGCAGTGGCGTTGTGCTCTACTCAACGGAATTCAAGTATTGTATTCGTTTAGATAATACACAGCCGTATTGGGCAACTGGGTATTGCATTGTAAAATAACTTATTATCATTATCTGTCTAGCAGATTTGCCGCTTTTATTCTTCGTTTGATCTGAAGACTTGGATACACTCATTGAAGATTAGCTAGTAAGGTATATTAAAATGACTTTAAATAAATTGACCCAGCCTCTTTGATCGTCTGTACAAACAGATAGGAAACGCCAAACAAGAAAAATAAAGCGGCACCTGGAGACTGGTTGGAAAAATAAAGAATCATGCATATAGTTTGCTATAACAAGTACGCGTCTGTGTTAGTTCGAACGTTGAAAGTATGACACATTGCACTTAGTCCCCAGGCGGCGCTGTATTGTTTACTATTTTCATGATCAGAAAGGCTGATTGACCGGGGTCAAGAACTGCATGTCTTTATCTAGTTACATCGATGAAAAGTTTTAATTGAAAACATATTGCGAGTAAAAATATCTTCATACGACAATTTACGATCTTCTAGTACATAAGTTTTAGACAATGTCGATTTCGAACCAAACATTGCCTCGCATTAATATTCAAAGCGATTGTGTAAGTACTGATTTGCATAATATTTTTGATATCAGTGTAAAATCAAATACAATTTGTAACAATACAATTTGCGACTTCTCGGTTTTCGATGGCTTCATCGATGACGCAATGCTTTGCAAAGTATCGATTCGAAATGTAAACCAGTTTTTATTCGGTACGTGTGCATACATCAACAGGTATAAAGAAAGAGAGATAAAATATTTACATATATGCAAAAAAAAACATTTCTCAAATGACACTGTAGGACACCCAAAGTACAACAGATATAAACATATATCAACCCTGAAATCTGAAGTCGGCGGCAGTTTGGGTACGTAGGTTGCTGCTTAAGTTTCTGGCCTAACCTAGTTCTAGTGTTTTCCGAAGCAAAACTTTGGGTCAGTCAAAAAGTTTGACCTTTTTTAAGCTAAGTTTCCTCAGACGTCAACTGTTGATTCACTACGGATCGTGGTGTTTTATGAGCTTGAATATTTCAATTTGATGAAAAAATTGAATTTTTCCGCAAACATTTTAGTGCAATGATTTTTTCCGATTTTTGAGAGGGACTAACTCAACAAGAGTGCCGTGATAGCCTCAAATTCGCTTTGGGTGATAAAACTCGGTCCATTCCAAGTATTTAGAGGTGATATAACGATTTTAAATGTTGACGAAGCTCACTCAAAAATGAGTCCGCAGGAAAGTCGTAAAATATCAGCTGTAACGCCGGAACACATTGATGCTGTGCGAAACCTAAAGGTGGAATATTCTCATACGACTTATAGTGAGATTGGGGCATCCTTTGGCATTAGTATGACATGCATGAGGTCAATATTACATGTGGTTTTAGTGACGTAAATGCCTTTCACATGTCAAAACCTCCAAATATGTTTTCAACCAAAAAAAAGAGTTTTGGACAAAAATAGGCCTACAAACTCTCAATAATGCAATTTTGATAGGCTGAAAAACCCTCAATCGTCACTAGAGATTACAAAATTATCATTTATGAGTATAGCATGTCATCCCATAAGGTTTTAGTGATAGTATCGTGTTTGAAAATAACAGAAAATTTTCCTTATTTCTGAAAAAACAGACGATTTTCGCAAATTGCAATGCTTCGTTCTGGGAAAAAATGATTTACATGACTGTTATTATACTTTGGAATTGTAGTGCCATGAATTCTGAATAAAGCGGACATTTTTGGAATGAAAATATTCAGAAAATGGGCCAAAAACTGGGAACTATCTGTCACTTCATGAATTTTCACCTTTTGACATGCCTTCATTCAATCGAATATTTGCAGGCCCAAAATATAAAATAATGGTTTCGTTAGCCAGAAATTATTAAATTGAGGATAAACGAAGTTTTTTAGGTGGTTAACAACAGAATAATCAATTTTTCCCATATCGAAAAATGAAGTTTATTGTTGAAATTTACGATTTTTCCAGGTATCCCTTGGAAAGGAGGCTTAGACACACCCAGTAATGTAAAACAATCCCTGCTATAGTGTTTTTTAGCCTAAAAAATGTCAAACTTTCCGATGGAATCGTCAGATTGCATCTGAAAACACTAGAAATAGGTTAGGCCAGAAACTTATGCAGCGACCCTCGTATACATCCAATTGTTAGATGTCGAAAATGATAATCAAACTGATCTGTCTAGCTTTTAGATCGAAATTCAACAAAATTTCTCTTTCAATTGAACACGCTTGCTTTTCGTGCGATGATTTTATTGTAACAAAATAATTCAACAGGAATTTTATGGTCGAACTTAAATTTCTAATGAAATTCTCATTCATATGTCAAGGCCTTTAACATACGTGTTTGCTTCCGACAAAATGATTTTCAGATGTGTGATTGTTTCATCAAACAATTACACATGTTATTCATTCAATTTATGCGAATAATGAATTGAAGCGTTCATTTAGTAAGAACAAAAACGGCATGTTTGTTTTAAACCGATTCTAAATATTTATTTGCCTGCAGATTTGCTATTAATATCGATTTCTATTTAAAAAAAACATGGACTCAGTAAAACTGTTGAAAATGTAAAAAGGTTTAAAACACACTACAGTAACACTGAATACCAAGCAATGATGAACAAATGTTTTTCATGATGAATATTTTCATGGTACATCAAAAAGTGTCCATGAATACTGTTCGCCTCTTGTTACTGTGGATAAAATATTTATATTTTAGTGCATTTACTGCAACGATCAATTCAATGGGGAAACACGTTTAATCCATTCGATTTTCATTCAAAAAGAAAATGTTAAATGTTAATAAATAGAATATAGAATTTTCAAGGCCATCAGGAGGAGAGTTTACAATTTCTACTGTTTGGGGTCGTTCATTAATATCCAATATTTCACCTCAATTTTTGATAACTGCTCTTTTGCATTTAAATAAAATGGCCGTTTTGTGTTTTTTCTTCGTTGTAAACAAATTGCCTCCATCTAACACATCATAAACACATTTTCACAATATACACACAGAAATAAGTACTAGAAATTGAGATAAAGTGATTTTCTTTTTGAATTCGCAAATTTTTTGCTAATGAAGAAAAAAAATTTCAACATAATAATGTGAATAATGAATTGTTGTCATTCATCTTGTAAAAAAAAACACAGAAGATTTTGTTTTCCTTCGAAAAGCGATCTAATCATTGCGGAAAATGAAAAAAATTACATGTATAATATTTTATTATTTCTTATTACTTGTTCCGTCACTAGTACCAGGAATGAAAATATTCTGAAACAATTTAAATTCAATGGACAAAATAATTGATTGGCTAAGTCTAAGTTAATTCAGTAGAAAACTGGATTAATCATCATTATTATGACATTAAATTGATTTCAATAATTTTGTTATTTAAAATTCATTGCGACCGATAAAATCGGCAATTTTTATTGTTTAAAAACAAACTGTATGGAATTTCCAATGCAAATAAATAGTTATATTAATGACCAACATGGAAAGCGTTATGAATTTTTACCAATATGAAAAAAAAATCACTTGATCCACTCAGACGGATAAAGTGAAACAATTTGTTTTATTCAATTTTTCAAGGGCTTTTCAAACAGCGAACAAGTATTGAATCTCTTTTGATTATTTTTGGGATTTGATTTCGATTTTGGCTGTAATCCGATGAAAATGAAATGAAAGAGCTTTACTGAATAGGAGTGCAATTGAATCAGCTGTATTTTCCGCTCAAATGAATTTCAGCAAATCGGTCTTGTTCAGTAAGCATGGGCCAATTAGAGTGAAAATCGTTTGGCGTAATGCAATTTAAACACTGAACAAGAAATCGATGACGATTGTCTTCTATCATTTTCCATTTTATGATTTTCAAATGTCAACAAACTCTCAATTTATGATGATTCAAAATCCTTTGTAAATTGCCATTATTAAGCTTATTAAGGATGATTCTGCCATCTCGAAAAAGCAATCATTGTGCGGTGCACATCAATCGTATCAGATAAACCAAATTAAAATTATGCTAATGAATTCAAATGGCAGACTTTGTCATAAACCAGATTACAGTATCAAAAGAGAGACGTACGCGTTCGTTGCCATTTAGGGGTATTAAAGTGGAAAGAATCTAATCGTGAGAGTCTTGGTGACCGTTATAATCAATTTGGGGAATCTGCTTTATTTCTCTTTGCTCATCTCTCACATTTTCCGTCGTAACAATGTAATTGTCTCCATTTGGGTTTGGATGACCTCATTTTCATGCAATTTTTTTCCCTCTCTGGTCTACACTTTTGTCTGTTTTTTCCATTCACTGCCCAGTGGATAAATTGGTCTAAATGGAGCTGGTGCAAATGCTGGAGTCATTTTGATACAAAAGTAGTGCATTTAAAAGTTTTGAAGAAGTTAACGCAATGAAAGCGACACAAAGTAAAATGTTATTTGCTGGATGTTGCTACACAATACCGAAAATAACAATGGAATTCCGTTCTAATTTAACAAAACATCTTTTCAGTTGCTGTATGCCGAACGCAGTCGAGCCGGCTTCGTTATCGCTTGTTAAAGCACACAAAGCGGATTTGCCATTGAGCATTTTCTTCGTCATCGTAACAGCCAGCGTTGGAAGTGGGTGGTGGAAATAAATTGAAAAAAATTAAATTAGTCGCGCGCAAGTTCTCGGTGCTTTTTTTTACGGCTGTGTTTTGTTTTTGAAAAAGAGCATCCCGGTCGTTTTATTTCGTTCATGGATCAGACGTTTCGGGTAAATTTCCCATTTCATTCCCCTCTGCACTGTCATCGTCCTCGCCACTGTCATCGTCGTCTTGTTCGGTACCATCTTCGGGCTCGTCTGCGATTTCAACGTCAGTCGGAGCTTGTGCAGCATTTTGCACTTGATTGTTTTCATTTTCCTCGTCGGAGCCCTGTTTGGTCTTGCGCTTCTTCTTTTTCTTTTTCGGCTTTTCATCGACAGGAACCGGCGTCGTTTCACCGGTTTCCGATGAATTTTTATAACCAGGTGGAAAGAATAATAAACATTCACTTTTTCCAACCTCCGTATTCTTGCTGATGTAGTTCGGTCCAAGCTTTTTTAATGCCATCAGAATGGGCGAGGCTTTTGTTTTTGCCACTTTTACAACGAATTTGTCAAAACTGAACGGACGGAACGGAAAGCACATATTATCGGTACAAAAACAATGTAGCTGTATATTTTAAGCACAATATGACTTACATTGTTGGAGGATTCTTATGGTAATTGAACGTTGAGGTGGCAATCAGTTGGGCCGTGTGGCAATTATCCGTTGTAAAATAACCGTAGGCAAGCACATCGTCTCGATACTCTTCAATCACTTCCATAATTTCGCGACGTTTATACGCATCGAACACTGGAAAATGGTGAGAAATTCGAATTTTGGGACTTCAAAAGACGATTCTTCCATGAAGAATCGTCCTCAATGCATTTTAACGAAATTAACGATTGTTAAGTAAATAGAATGGAATTGCATTTTTCACGTGCAACAGTTTTTCAAACGTTGATTCATGAGAAGAAAAAAAAACAATTTTTCATCGCTAGTTTTGCTAATTAAAATGAACACGAGAATAAATGAGAAGCCCAAAACCGTTCCAGAGTTTTTCTGAAGGAAACCAAAATAGTTCCGCTAAACTTGAAAAACTATGTTAATTATAATATAAAAAGTTACCCATTGCTAAGTGTGGTCTCTCAACGGGTGGGTCGGGTGGCAAATAAGTTTCTGTCATCTGTAACAAAAATCGATATTTCATTTCGAAGATGTGAATTATTTTCTTCCCTAATTACTTCAAGCGAACAGCTCAATCATAGAGTAAAAGGGGAAAAAACGTACTCCGTCGCAAAGTAACTTACTGTTCGAAAGTATAAATAAATCAACGCGGCATTTGCACGTTTCTCCGACGGCGTCCAGATCGGCGGGATTTTTATTTCGATTTGATTTTTCCGTTTGATAGTTGTAATTGGTGTAATTGGTGTAGTTCTAGCGCTGCTTTTAGTTTCATCATTTTTATTGGATTTCTCTTCCGATTCATCATTATTACCAGGTGTAGTTTCTGCATTTTGTTCACTTGGATGTTCGTTAGTGTCGTTTGTTTGTTTATTTTCTTGTTCTTCGATTGCAGTTTCGTTTTGATCTGCATCATTGCCACCATCATCACCACTTTCTCTTTTCTCATCATCCTCGTCCTCTTCCTCCTTTTCACCATTACCCTCTTTATCATTTTCCATCTCATCTTCTTTGTGCTTTGGCTCTTCGATGGGTTTCTCTGGTTCGATGTCACTTTGTTCGTTCATTTCATCATCGTCATTCGTTTCCGTTTCAATGACCACGGTAAGTGCTTTGAGTATTGAAGTGTTTCCATTCGTCGTCTCTTCTTCATTCCACACAAAATGCGAAAATGTGCTCAGGTATTCTACGCCAATGGAAACAAAAAACGAACGATACAAATGTGATTTATCTTACGATTTAATTATAAATAAATTGAAATGAACCTTCAACGTTTCGGTCACCATCTGCGTTTGTATCAGTTACTTTCCAACAAACGGCAAACACATCGCGATTTAAAATATGATCCACCAAATGTGGCGACATTGAATCGGCACTGCAAATGTCCAGAATTTCAATGTGATCCCGTGAAATTTGTATATTTTTCTTATCTTTGGCGACTAAATGGCATTTATCAGCCGGATCTGATAAACGCTTCAACAAATCACGGCTGATTACATGCGGCATTAACAGTGTCACTCCCATATCGTTTGAATTTTTCATAACTTGATCCGTAACGAATGTTACATACTCAATTTGTCGCCGTTGTGCCGATTCTTCTTCGATCCGTTCATTCTCTTCTTCCTCATTTTGTATGGTATCGTATCGAACGCGTTCGACGGGGGTCATTTCAGTCAACTCATAATATATTCGACCAGATGTCTCGGGATCAGCGGCACGAGTTCGACGCTCTGTATCCAATTCTTTTAGAATTAAATCAACCAAATGAGGTACATTCGCTCCGAAAGCACAATTCACTAATTTCCCTTTCTGAAATATCGAATACAAAATCGCATTAAACGAAGCTATAGTTTTGGTTGCGAAATCAAAGAGCGAAACAATATCTAACGAAAAAACATGCTACTTGTCTCGATTGGTTCGATTTCATTTTGTTGGTTGATATAGAAATTGAAGTATCAATTTTACCGATGCCAGAAGCCATGTCGGTTCACTCTTATTACGGAAGCGTTCGAATGCATCGATTTTATCGCATTTTACCTTTTTTGAGGGAGAAATGGGAAAAATGCCAGAAAAACTACGTGAAATATTGCCAAATATTGATTTCAAGTTTCGGCACGTAATTTGGTCAAAGTTTGAAAATGTGAACACTTTGAAATTGAATTTTTTTCCCCAGTATTTAAACGTAATATGTGGTCCAGAAAATGACTTACAATGGCTAAATGCAGGTCATCGCCGCCCTGCTCGAGTTTAATCTTTTTTAGGCTTCCAATCATTGCCAAACACGGGCCACACCATTCCGTAAACACGTCAAAAACTAATCACATGGAAGAGATAGACTTAGAAAGTTATTCGTTCTTTTTTCAAAACCGTTTTTTTTCTCCAATTTTTCCCTAATGAAATAGTTGATTTTTCAAACCGATTAATCCATCTCGATCCAAAAACTTCGCCAATTCATCGTTGGTATTGATTTCTGTTTGCAATTGTTGAACACCACCTTTTTTCGCCATTGCGAATGGAGACTAAAGCGTGTACAGCGCGCAAAGCAAACCTTTTACCATTTTGTTTGTTTGTTGAATCAATACTACGTGGTAACTGCATCGCATCAGAAAAAAAAAATTTACAATCGCTGTAACTCAACGTCCATACGATCCGCATGGAAATTTTTACCAGGCGTGCATATGCCACATGAAAACGTTCGTGTGTTCCCAGTTTACAGCGTATTCCGTGTAAGTAGTCGCAAACCATATTTACAAGTGAGTAAACTATTCGAAATGAAACCAGAAAAAAAACGCCTAAAAGTCGGCTAATGGTTTATATTCCAGCAAAAGCTTGGCTCATCAAAACTTTGCACGTTTAGCTGAATATCACCACTGAGCGGCTTTATGACTCAAAACCTAAACGGCTGTATACGTGTTCCATATGCTGGGCGCCTGTTCTGGGTGTATTACATTTTAAGTGAAACACTGGCTAGCCAAAGCGTTTGAGTGAGAGTGCTTTAGGTATCAATGAACTCTAACTCAATTCGATGACCGAGACGGTGAAACATGAACGCGCAACGACAACTGGTGCAAAGAAATGTCGTTGACGTAGGTGATGGAACAAGCAGCTCAACTATGAATGAATTGAAGAAAAAAAACACAAACAAAATAAACAAATGAATTCGAGAGAGAAAAAAAAGGAACTTAGATGCGAAATGTGTAGGTGATTAGGAGAAAAATCGAACGGATTTTCAGGAAATATATGAAAACATCATATACGATATGAAATTTATCCATTTGCCAATAAAATAGTCTCATAAAAATCGTATAAACATTTGTTTTATTGAATAGGAGCGCATAAATGCGGCGTAGAATCGATGTGTGTGCTGTTGTTCAAAGCATGCCGTTCGGTGAATGATGAACGTATGAGTAAACGAATCGACCGCACTGACGATTGGTAGCGTGATAATGAATACGACGACGAAGGCGGCGAAGAATTGAAACGCAAAAGAGAAACAATGAAAAACATATGCGGCATGGGCTGTGCTTAGACGCGTACATATATACGAATGAAGAAAAAAAAACCAACAACATTGAAACTGAATGACAGCACGAAATAGAATGATTGTTTATGAACTGTCGTGATGGGAATGAGCGTCGTCATTCACAAGCAAAGTGCCTTCTTCCTTTACGTTCCTTCGAAAGAGAGAAAGATAATTTTCGTTGACAGGAACTGAAAGTTTTCAAAACTTGAGTGTGTGATTCATCATACGATGAGTTTTATTTTTATAATTGTGAAAGCAGCCGATTCCATTGGCTGAAATGTGTGTCAATCGATGAAAATAGAGCATGTTTCATCGGTTCAGCGAAATAGCCATGATTCTCTCTGTCACTCGATCGGTTTGTTCATGTTTATGATGCGTATTTACGTGATGTGTTAAAAAAAACCTTTTCGCACAATTAACGCACGCACACATTTGTGTTGAAGAAAACAACAACATCCGTTGTAAACCACATAATTTATATTTAAAGTGACTGTTTATTGTTTTTTTTTTCATTTTGCATTTGATTTATTGTTATAGAATACGGTTCCCTTTGTTCAAATTGTTTTCATGCATCCTTGCGTGACATAATCGTAAATCTATCATTAAAATTCATATGCAAAATATGTCCTATTGTTGTATGGTCTATATACGGAAAAGTAATCTAGTGGCATTTGTCTCTTGCGATCCATTGCAATTTGCGGATCCTAAATTTTTGTCACAAATCCTTATGTAAAATTGTGTATCTTTTGAATACATAAAATTTTGGCTCATTCAGACGATTTCTGTAGAAGGACGTATTGTGCTATCGTTGCATGCGTTTAATCAGAGAGTAGAATTCAACATTAGACGTAAAAAAATGTTAGGCAAATTTGCGAATCTGTAAAGATTTGCACGAGTTACAAGCTTAAATTTGAAGTGAATTTGGATGAAAGTTCACGTCTGATTCCAAAACAATAAGTCAAAGAACACGAAATGCTGCCTGAATTCTGATTATAACAAACAGATTGCTAACCAATACACCGGGTCAATAACAGTACCAAATGAAAAAAAATGCCGAAAAATAATTTTCCAACGATTTAAAGTCCAACGAATTGGTTCCATTTAGCAACTGTTCAGATTTGAAACGATATGAATGAAACGGGAAAGTTCATTTTGATATCCGTATATTGGTAAATCCAGACAAGTTTTTCACACCAGCTAAAATCGAGCAAACACATAAGAAAATTCAACTTCACCATCAAAAATCTAAATAATTTCGAAATCGGAATGATTTTACAAAATACCATTGTGACCGGTTGTGACGGTTAGTAAAAAAAATCAACAGAAATCGTTTATAACATCATAATGAATGTTTCCAAAGTATTATTATAGGTCTTGAACCTAATTTGAGGTATATTTACGATGTTGACTTAATTGATTGCAAAAGTATAAGTATTTTAGTAAAAAAAAAGATGTGATGTGATGTGATACCTTAATGACAACTGAATTAAATTTTTTTACGTTTTCCGTTCAATAATATTTGGGTTTTAATATATTTTTGGTATGTTTCATATTCCATTGTCTAAAAGATTCTCTTGGACTCATTGTGTCACCAAAAATGTAGTCATCGCCCGCACAAATCAATAAAAACGCCGAAAACTGAATGGAAAAAGGAAATTTTTTTATTTTCAAAATTATGGAAGCACCTGTTCATCGCCATTAGCCGGAAAGTGTGTCAATTGATGAAAATAGATCATGTGTACTGTTTCTATCGCAATTCCTCTTTCAGTAGGTCGTTCATGCACATAATGCGTAGCTGTGAATAAGATCCAATTGAATTTTTAAAAAAAGCCATTGAAAAACAAATAATTTATATATATAAAGTGACTGTTTATTGTTCTTAATTCATCTTGCAGTTTATTTATTGCTATGGGTTACGGTCTGTGTTTTTTTTTGTTTTCACATTATATACTGTATAAAATTCAAATAATTTCACGCATCCTTGCGTGATGCGTAAATTGTAAATCTATCACTAAAATTAAAAATAATTCTTTTGTCGTATTGTTTATGTGTGTGTATGTTCTTTCTCTTTTTTTATGCTTGTGTTTTTTTTATGAACCCAACATCTAAAGGTTATAGAAAATGTGTTATCAAAAATCATATATTTTGTGTGTGTGTGGAGGAAAAAAAACGAAAGAATCATTTTCAAATTATTATTTTTAGATGACGGGCGATTAGTTGAATTTATTGAATGATCTTGGCGGTCGAAGACTGCCACGTCTGCCTCGTGTGCTGAAGTAATCGGATTGGAAGTGCGATGAAACGGGCTCGGAAGTTGCTGTACGGAAATGCGGCGACGGTGCCGATGACGCCGAACTGTCGTGCTGACCACTGTTACTAATCGAATGGTTTGCCCACGTAGACGGTGAATTTCGTCGCAATCTATGAGTGTGTGATTTTATTTTAAAAAAAAGAGAAATTTATTATGAGCACATAGACTAATATTTATTTGTTTTTGTCTCTCAAAAGGTGTTGAAATCAGAAAACAGAAAAAAACCAGCAAAAAAAGTGTGAAGAAGTGTGAGCCAAATAAAATGCTAAAAAAATGTAGGTTTTGAGAGAGTACTTACGATGAGTGTCGATATGCCGAGCTTGAGGAGAGTAGTCGACCACGTCCTCTGCCACCTCTGGTACCGCGAATGCTAATAATTTCACGTGACAATTTGTTGTATCCCGTTGGCCCAGTTGGCTGTGCTCCACACGTTTCCAATGCAAGAAAATCGTCAACGTGCAACGACGGAGGCCGCGAAGTGTTTGGTGGACGCGATCGAAAGAGATCACCACGCGATTGAGTCGTTCGTGAAAAACCTCTGCCTCTCGATATGTACAGTTTCTTTTCCGGTCTTCCGGTGGTTGGTTCAACTTCAACGCGTCGCGTTCGGAAGCATGGAGCCGATGTGGTGCGTTCACGGGTCGATTGTGGTGATGCTGACAAGTGTAATAGTCGCTTGCAGTCATTAGTAAGATTTGTTTCGGGTGGCAAACATGATTTGATCATTTCAATAAAATCGCATGGAACATTTTCCACCGTTGAATGGGTGTCGATCATTTCTTCGAAGCGATTGGCTGCGAAATGTGAGTACCAGTATTGTGTGGTCAATTGTTCGAGGTAGTCATTTGATTTAAATTCACTGGGAGCCATATTGACGATGGGCCGCATTGAATATTGAGCAACAATGCTTTCGCCCTGTGGGAACGATGGTTCAGCAGCTGGTGAGTCAACGTGAAGCAATTCCTTCGTTGAATTCGCGATGATCGCAAGACCCGAGTCTAGAGTATTCAACAATTTCTTCAAACTGAATAGCATCTCCTCCAAATGCACCTTAGCATCGTCTGATTGTTCGGGTTTGGCCTGAATTTTCAGTAAATTTTGTTCAAGTGCCAACAGTGGGTGTTGATTTTCACTCGGAGTATCGGCATCATTGGCAATTCGCTTGAATTGGAGAAGTTTTGTGAGTTCGGCTTCATTGCACGCAAACGTACGTTGCTGATCACTTTTCACTCCGTCTGAACGAGCCAATGATAAAAGAAAGTGCAAAAAAGCCACCAGTATTTCATGAGCAATTTGACCGCCGTCCGTCAATCGAGATAATGAACGCAATTTCGTCAGCAACTGATCTTTGCGTTTGTCCAACAACACTTTTAGCTGATACGCTGTGTAACTGTAACAGAGAGAGAGAGAGAAAACAGATGTTATTTGATCATCAAAGCAAACGGTTTTATAAAGCTAGCAATATAAAACGAAACAGAAATTGCTTATTAAAACTAGTATTTTATGGGGTCGGTTTGTTTCTCTAGAAAATTACCTGGTAAAAATGACTTCATTTTGTTTTTTTCTCAGTTACAAAACAACAACGATACACGCATTCAATGCGAAAAGAGAAGAACGAGAAAAAAAAACACATCACAACGCAAAGAAAAGATATTTATCTTAAGGATAAAAAAAAACTCATCATCCTAGTAATAATCACAAAAGATTTTCGCTCGTCTAATTCACAAGGGTATCAGGTTCGATGTTAAAAACGACTTTTTGCATTCCAATTGGCACCGATTCAAAATTGTGATTCGGCAGGCTTGCTTTGCGCCATTCCGATATCGTCCCAAATGAATCCTTGAACTCAATGTTAGCTTGATCTTCTATTAGTTCGATCGACCTCGGGCTGGATGCTGATTTCGGTAGCATCAAACGACTCGCCGTTTCGAATTGCCTTGTTGACATCATGCGATCTTGAATGATATCAGGATGGTTTTCATTGGCTGTGGTGGTGATGGATTTGTCCTTGTTGTTTTGCTCTTGCTTATCCCATCCGTAAATTGAATTTGAATTTAAGGTTGAGGTCAGTGTGCGATATTTCACGTAGAAAAAAAGTGAGATCAAAAGGCACGATACGCCAACCACTAAAATGCAAATGGTCAAAAAGGCGGTGTGCCGTGGATTGCGCCGTAATATTTCGACTGGATGCGGTGGTCGGCCCGTTTTCAGTCCATTGTGGAATTCATCATCATCGTATAAATGTGAATGGTAACGAAAGTCTCCGCTGAAATACGTACATCGCAGCCCTTTGATATTGACATCGGAATAATCTTTGGCATAAATGAATTTGGTTGTGAACAGTTTTGGATCCGATCCATAATAATCATTGATCCAAGCACAATCGAAATTATTGTGATCGATAATGATCTGTGCGTGCATTGCGGTCAAAAACATTGCCGAATCAACTGGCAGTCGTTTGATACGATTAAATCGAAGATCAATCACTTTAATATAATAATTTTTCTGGAATGCTTTCGGATTGACAGCGATGATTTGATTGTGTGTTGCGTAAAAATACTCCAAATCCCAGAGGCTGGACAGCAACGAGATGTCGATGCACTTGAATTGGTTGTGGCTAATGTCGAGTGTGTGCAGTCCCAGCATTTGCATCTCTTTGACTGATACGTTCGACAAACGATTGTGACTGACGTTAAAGTGATGCAATCGTGGATATCGATCGATGGGAAACTCGGTTAAATTACACAATTTCACATCCATTTTGGTTAAATTGGAAAATGTTCGCGGTTCCGCCGTATTATTGTACAACACATTTTGTACATTTGAAATGGTCGCCGTATTCAATGAATTCAATCCAATGCTCAACGAAACCCAATCCAGTTCTTTCGTTGAAATCCAAAGCTCCGACAGTTTTTTTAACGGTTCTAATTCGCCGAGACTGAGGTGTTTCTCTTGTATTACAAGTCTTTCAAGTGAATCACTGCACGGAATAAATGTCGCCGGGTGCATTGACCGAATGTTATTTTCTTGAAAAATCATCTCTTCCATTTGCGTCAACCCAGCTAAACTGCCTTCAGTCATGCGATCAATTTTATTATGGGTCAACAGAAGGCTTCGCGTATTTTTGAATTGAAAAAATGCGCCACGATTCAAATCACCATAAACTTTAAACATTTCCAACGTTAGATAGCGAACATTCATGGGATCGGGTATGTATTCGATGCCAAGTAGATTTTTATAGTTGCCCATTCGCAGGCGATGGGCCACATTAACACCGCATCCATTCAATGCGATCACTTCAACGTGTCGGAAATGCTTGTAAATATACTGGTCAGAGTGTGTCCTTTGCAGTTCAGTGCCACCATTATCACGGCGATTCATCGTTGAGCAATCAATGTTCACGGGAAAACTCAAACCGTTTGTATTGTGCGTGAAATTGCCAATTATACTACAACCATCCGACGGTTCTGACCAGCAAAACTGTTCAAGATTTAGTGGGACATCGGCTATTGTCGCCTCAACTATGTGATCGTCGATGCGGACGGTTGTCGTCGCCACTGTCATTGCACTGACATGCCAAACACTCGAAAGTAAACAAAATAATTTTAATGATGAAAACATCGTGTGTATTGTGTTGCCTGCGTGCTCCGCCCGTGATTCAATTTCGAGAATGTGTGATTTTGTTTTGTTATTCACAACGATTCTGCGGTTTTTGTCAGCGACCTTCAATTCCACTGTTCTGCTTTAAATTAAACTGTGCATCGATGTTTGTGTTTGAAACGCATTTAATCGCCGTTAAACTTTTCGGAATATACATTTAAGTCTTGTTTTGCTATGGGTATACCCACGGTGATCACATTCAATTTCAACACTGGCCACCCAATCCACAGAGCTAGTTTTACAATCAGCAATCAAATCGTGCATACACTAAACTGTTTTTACTTCGGAATTCCTGGCGTTTTCACAAAACTTTTCCGTTCAAGTGTTTTGTTTTTCTGCGGTTTGGCACATTTATAAATTATTTATTTTCGCTGATTTTTTTCCCAAAATTTTGCTTCAATCTTGTGATTGCGAGATTCTTGTTCGGTTACTAGACGAGGCGATCTCATCTGCGTTGCGAGAGAACAATTCAAATATCGTTGCTGTTCTATCCAATTCTGTTTTTATTTACGTAACAAATTCGATTGATTTTATGTTTGTTTTTTTTTTTTTGATGGATGTTTCGCGTGTGCAAACAAATCGATAAATAAAACGCGAAACTTTTGTGATTCAGAACGATCTGTTACACTTCAAGCAAAGAAAAAAACAAAGACAGATCGAATTCTTCTCACGGAGAGAAGGTTCGAAATAGAATTCTCAGAAGAAGAAAAAGACTTTTGAAAAATGATTCGAAAATTATTCTCGAAAACTTCACGTTATAATGGTTCCGTGTGCGCATGGAAGCGACTCTGAAATTCGACTGATGATCTTACTTGCGATCCGTCGGCTCTTTGATCATTTTCTACAACGAACTACCAGCCGCACGGAATATAATCTCTACTCTTATTCTCTGTTGGCGTCTTGCTATCCCATTTTTCATTTAAACCGATCGCAGCCGTATCTCTCGCTGTGTGCCTGTCTCTTGTGCCCTCATGCTTTGCCAATTGAATGCGTGTGTCGTCCGGCTAGGAACAACTCGTCGCACAACCGCCAAAATGATATGCGATAAATTTTCCGCACTCTCTCTCTCTCTGTGTCTCTTTGTGTGTTCTACGGCCCGTTTATTTTTAGTCGATTTTCTTCTTATTTTTCCTTACTGAAAATTCTTCTTCGTGATTTTTTTTCGTTCTTTTCTCTCGCGCGTTTCATAACATGGAGAAAAGCGCCAGAATGTTTGCACCGCGCGCGTCGAGAATTGTATATCGGAGCGAGCAAGCGAGCGAGTTAGCGAGAGAGCGAAAGAGAGAGGGAGTTCGAACTGCTGTGGAAATTCTCATATTGCAACGTGCACACAGCAGCACACGGTGCGCACAAACCGAATTTTCGAATCTATTGTGTGTGTTTTTATTTTTATTGCACGATGAATGATCTGTTTTTCACATGAAAGAAAAATAAGCCAAGCAAACAAATCGTTTGGCTACGCTAAATAAAATCTCTTTTCTCTTTTTTTGCTCTCTTACATTGTGATAAAAACAACGACAAAATGTAAACAAAAAAAAAAACCGAAAAGAAGGGAAATGAAAAAAAATAAAGAGGGAATTTGATAAACTAGATCGTCGTCTATAATACTTACTCGTAGTTTGTGGCGAGGGTCATTGTTTTCATGGCAGCAAATTGGCAGCCGGTTGTGTTGAGCGAATCGTCAACGATGAAAAACCAATCGAGCACAGCGGATAAGATGCCAATGTAGCAATCCTTTGGTGGTATTGAGCAAGCAACGATTAAATCGGCCGATGGTGTTGTCGTCGTTGTCGCCGTCTTGTTGTTGACGCCGTACTCAAAATGACTGACGAGTGAAATGTCGCCATTTAACAGCGTGTGGAATATCATTAACACCGATTCTTGTTCCTGATTCAAAATTGTCAACAAATTCGATGGGATTGATGTAGATTTTACGGCCAGCACTTTGATCAGCAATTCAAACACTTTTCCATGGAGCATCGATAAAAAGGCCACTTTAACGGGCGCATAGCACAAAATGTTTGTTAAAAATCCAAAAATGCGTTTTGTGCACGGATTCACGTAGGCAAGTATAAGCTGCGTTTGTGTTTGTGTCGCACTTATTACTGCAGCTGCCCCTGTTGAACTGCTAACTGTTTGAGGCGTTGCTGCTGTTGAACCATTTTGAACATTGGTCGTCGTTAGTATCGATGAGCTACCATCGTTTAATAGTGATTCAACGACTGCTTTTGTGACGAGCAATGCCATATTCGGCGCTAAATCTGATAACTGGCCACTGGTGCGACTCAATAAATCAATCAACGGACCATATGATGAGACGCAAAGTGCTTGAATCAGTGCTGATATTTCATTGCTTTGCGGATGCAAATGAGCCGACCACAACTGACGCTCGGTGATCAATCGATTTTGTTCGTCGCTTGTAAGTTGATTTTTGGTCAAAATTGGCAAAGTAACGGGCAAAAGTTGCGAAAATATCGACAATCCGGGCAATATAGTAAATGGTCCATTCATAATGTATTTACACAGTTCGCCCAGCATTTGTGTCCAGAGACTCTTCTGCACCGATTCCGTGTCAACACCATCGGCTGGTGTTGGTTGCGTGTAAGCCAGCAATGTTTTAACAATTTCCGTTTGAATTGATTGTGCATCATCGGCGGCTATCGATTGGACGGGCACATATGAAACCAATGTGTAGGTCTTCAGAAGCGGTTCGATCGCGGTTAAATCCTTGAATTCCGTATTTCGACAGTCAATGACATAAGTCAGCATTTTGCGCAATATTTCAATCGTGGGCAAAAGAATTTGCGTGAGCATTTGACCTTGTGTTGAGCCCAGCGTTGCGATGTGAACAGATGGCTGTGCGAAGAATGTGGTTAATTTGTCTAAAATTTGAACACACGTCGATATCCCGTCGGCCGAATAAAATTGTAGAATAACAAATTTATACTTCAACTCGACTTGATGCTGTTCTTTTGGCAGTTTCAATTTGTTCGTTGCGCCCGCATCACCAAATGTATCCGTGAAATCAGTGCCGTCATTGAATGTCGACGTATCGGGCAATGATAAATATCGAATGATACGCAATGCCATGATCAAATCACCCGGGAATGTGGTGATAAATTCCAAACTTCGTTTGATCACATCGCACAACGGCGCTATGTTGTCGTAGGAAAATACATTTTGGATTTGGAGTGGTTTTAAGAAAATCGCCGTCTCTTGCAGTATTTGTGAGATATTTGTGTCGTCGAATTGATCATGCGATTTCACCAAGTTCACCAAAACCGATCCATGTTGTCGCAAATATTCTAAATTCGTTGTGGCATGCCGAATCGTTAGATCTATCAAATCAACAGCGTAGGAGAGGATTGGAGATTTCTTGGATATCGAGTTCTCTGTGGCATTTTTCGTTGTGTCGTTGGTCGTATTTTGCTTTATTGCCGAATTTATCTTCTTTTTCTCGTATTCAATTTGCTTTAGAATCGTGATGACATTGCCATTCATTGTGATTGTCTCGATTACATAACTGCGGCCGATGTAATTGTCAGCCACCGCCAGGCTGTACAATGCGTGAAAATATTCAGTCAGTTGCTCTTCACGATTATCACAGTTTGGCGGCAAATCGGCGATTGCGTCCAAGTAGAATTTCGTTTTGATCTGTGGAAGAGAAGCGATTCTTTAGTTTCTTATTTCAATTTTCTATTCAATTTTGAAAAAAATCAAAATCGGAATCATCTTTAGAATATCAAAATATTGAATTTTCACCTCCAAAGATATATTCACAAACCTTATAAGCGATTTCGATGCCTAACTGATATCTTCGCGAATCTTCGTCCACTTCACCCGTAGCATCCAGCGTGGTGTTGGCCATTGAGTCGATTTCATTCATTTCAACATCTTCCGTTTGATAACCGTCAAGCGGTGCTTGAATCAAACACTTGATCAGTACATTAGTCACTTCGGATTTTTCACTCAAATAGTTCAAGCCACATTCGGTGCGGCACAGTGATTCCAAAATTAATAGCGTCACATCAAACACATCTTCCGAAATGATGTCATTGTTGGCACTTTGCGAGATAATCATAAGCAATGATTCGATCAATCCGTTTATGCGAAAGTATCGAATAAAACTATTCGCAGCCATTTTATTTGCGGTCGAATCCAAAACTTTTTCGAATTTCGTTGAGATAGGCAAAAATCGTTTTGGTTGCGAGTAACTTTGTGCATCCCATGTGAATGCGGACCAAACTTCGTTCAAGCAATCTTTCAATAGTTTTGCATCGGGTGCCATTTCATACTCATCATCATCATCAACCACTTCCATTTTAATATCACTCTTAATGAATCGTCGATTCACAATGTCGCGTATCACTTGCAGTGATTCATACAGATTGACCTTCTTCAAGATTGCTTTCAGTGGGAATTTCAGCCGTGTCAATGGGTTTTCTTGCAAGAGTCGAATCAATTTTTGATAACCATTATCAGTACTGATTGGTTTGACACCATCGCTTCCATTCAACCGGGTGAAGAAGTCAATGCCGGTTTTTGTGTCCAAACATGCGAAAATCGCGCGACAAATCATAAGTTTCAACGATAGAGCCATAAATTTTTGTTCGTACAGCCTATACAAATACTCAAAAACATTGAATTTCTCTTTAAACACCAGACTTTCAATGAATGTTTCGTCCACCGCCAACATTTCAATTAGACGCAGGCCACATTTCATGTGTCGAATCTTGTACCCGGGTTGCTGTTGCGAATTTGCACACTCAAAATTCAATCCGATTCGCATCCAATCCACCAATTGTTGACGGTTCAGTACAACCAAACTGTTTAACGTTTGTTGACTGCGAGACTGTGTCGCTCCCGCCAAATTATAAATTAAGTTTATGATTTGGATCAATTGTTCGGCGGCATGTACCCAATTTTCACGCATTTCGTTCGATTGTGACTCGACAAATGTCTTTTCAATGCTGGCACTCTCCTTTAATTTGGATCGATGCAAACATTTAGTCGCCAATTCGACCAGTTCACGAGCGTTTGCGCTCATTTTTTCATCAACCGGAATATAGTGTTTCACTTCTTCGGTGAACGGATTAAAGTGTTTGAGCGCTGAATACAGGGAATTATCCGAATCTTCATAGTCAATTTCATATTGGTCAATGGCATCATCCGGAATTTCGTCATCACTCAAAATTGGCTCGAATGGTTCACCTAAAGGTATAGAAAAAACGTTAGCGGAAAGCCAATAAAAATGAATAATTACTAAACTTACCTTGTGACATAGCGTCCTCGTCTGGTTCAGTGGGTGCTATTGAGCTAACGGCTGTGGTGGCTTTTTCGTTGTCCGCTTCTTCAGTCACTGATTGTGGACTTTGAACTGATTTCGCGTATTTATCGTAATCATCTGACAAATGACTTTCAGGAGTTCGTGGTCGTCGCGTATCGCTGGGCGATTGAATATGTTCAGGGGATGGTGTTCTTGGTGCTCGGTTCAGCGGTGGAGATCGTCGTGATTCAACATACTCTCGTGTTTTCAGTATTTTCTTATCCAAAACACTTCGTTCATATGGTCGATGTCGTCGATATTCTGGACTTTTCGACCAGTCTCGTTTCAGTCTACGTGAATCTGGCGATCGTGACCGTCGACCTGAGCGTGGCGATGAAATTGTTGTCGTTGTTTTGTTCAAATCTTCGTCCACATCCCAATTGTCAATATCTGGTGATTTTGCATCCACACAACTGGGTGCAACCGTAACATTACCCGTGGAAGCGACCCAATCTTCGGTGTACTGTCGCGCTGAATCTGATATCGACACTTTTGCTGGGATAATTGGTTCCGCATTCGATTCATTACCGAAGAAAATCTTTTTGGAGGTTTCACGATCGGCGAGCGAGGAACTAAAATCCATGGCTGATTTAACATGAGCCGCTTCAACTTTATCATCATTGCCAATTGAATTGGAAATCTCTTCAATTGGCACAATTGGCGGTGGCGGTGAACTAATTGGTTGCTCACTGATTTCATCTTTTGCTAACGACCCATACACGGCCAATGTAATTGTTGTATAACTGCCGCGCAACACTAAACCATCGGTTGGTATTTGTCGTGTCCGTTCACCATTACCGTTTGTATTCGCTTTTGCATCATAATTTATGCAATCATTTTGATTGTATTCAAAATCACCTAAGCGTTCAAATGTTGATGCGCCCGGCTTTGACAAGTCATTCACAAACAATTGTATATGAAATTTGGATGGATTTGTCGCACCCAATCGTACACCGCCCGGAAAATCGGCTTGTACTCGTGCACCCAACGGTATGATTCGAACTTCACCTATATAAACTGGTTGCGGAAATTGCACCAAATCCAAATTCAAATCCTAAAACAATGGAAAAAATACGCACAAACGATTTGAATTAAAACACAAGCCATAAACAATATCTACTACATGCATTTGAGGTTAGGTTTTATGATGCCAAACTAAAATCCAAAAAACACCGTCAATTCGATAGGCATTTTCATATTTTCACTTGAATGCAATGCAATTTTTCGCGATCAATCGATTCACTATAAATTACCTCGTTAATATCATGGGAAAATGTATCAAAAAACAATAATTCAACCGATTCGTCGGAATCTGCCATTTTTCAATGTAAATTAATAATAGTTGTTGTTTGACACTTGACAACAGCGACAGCTGCATGGCATGAAGTTGGCCGCGTCCGACGTTTACGTTTGACGTTGCGTTGAGTTGAGTTGAGTTGTGTTGCGCACCAAACAGACATTTGCGTTATGAACTTGTTTCGGAAACATTGATATGAGGATAAATTTGATAATTTTTCTACGATAATTTCTTGTTTTTAAATCCAAATGACGCATTACAATAAAATTGTAATAACGAAATGGTCTTGGTATTAATTATTTTTCATCGGATTCAGTTACAGTGTGACATTTACGCTTGCGATGCAATTCGTATTTATTTACATTTTTTGTTGCTACTGAGTGTCGCTGTCATATGCACAGACAACAAAAGATAAGAGAATCAAGTGAGAACACAAACTGAAAACAAAGCTCGCTCTCTCACTCTGTCACTTCGTCGCTCTCTCTTTTTGGCTGGCTTCGTTCTCTCAGCAAATGTCAAAAGTGTTCATTGCACATGTTTTATTTTTGTGTGTGAGAGAGAGATATTGTGTGCGACGGTTCGCAAATGTCTATATATGCGAGACTGAAGTGAAAGAGCGCGCGTAGTGAAACGCAAGACGAAAAAATGAAGCAAAACCAGAAGGAGAGACAGAGAATAAATTTCTGTCGGTGGAGACAGCACAACGTACAGAAAACACATAAGCGCGATAGCACAATTTTCGACGTCGTCGTCGTTTTCGTTGTCGAGAGTTGATATTGAGTGTAGTCGAGAGTGTGTATGCAAAATGTCGCCCGACCAAATTCGTAGCGGGTGCTATTTTGTTGACTACTGCCGTCACTGAATACAAACGAAACAAAATAAAATCACAAACAATCGAAGCGAATGTTGAAATAAAGTTGTACGTATTTTGTGTTTTAAAGCCTAAATAGATATTTCAACGCGCATAGACCATAACAGATGAAGAAAAAAAAGTAGCAGCAAGCAAATCAGAACGGAAATGAAAATTTAGCTGCAAAACACAGTGTATTTGAAAACGAGAGAGATTGCAGCCTGAAGCTCGTGGCCCGTGTGAGTTAGTTGTGTGTTGTTATTTTGTGAATTTCTGTTTGTTTCTTTGGTTCAATTCAACATTGCGATTTGGTTTAAAGTGAAAAAAAGCAAGCAAAAGTAGGCGAAAAAAGCGAACTATGAAATGTTTATGGTCCTGTGGCCGTGGATCGATTCAAAATTGAGCGAGCAAGAGACATAGAGAGAAAGCGAATAAAAGGAGAACACATGAATGCCAAGTGAAAATAGATGTAGGTGTGTGTATGGCATGAATGTATTAGACCAGAATTAAATTGCGTTCTACGATAAACATATATGTTATTTGTATTATTCGTTTATTTATTTTTTTTATTCGAAAACTCCGTCGAAATGAATTTGATGGAGCACGTTGTTGTGCAGCTATCAAAACGCGACAACCATAAATTATGACAACCAAATCTTCAGAGCAACTGAAAGTGTTCTGACTCTCTCCGTATATATACATATTTATGCTGTTGTTGTTGTTGTTGTTTTGTTCGTGTGGAAAGACAATTTTATTTTCGCATCAAATGCTGTATGTGTTTTTCAAAAGTTGCATAGATAAAAAGTAGCCGTGTGTTTATTTATTGACGCAAAATCGGTTTTTCAACGAACTGTGTCTCGGTTCCAACGCATTTTATTTTCCTTCTTCGCATTGACATTAACTTCGTGGCATTTGTCATCAGTCATCTGATTGCGACGCATTCGTAAAAGTTTCGACGAAATTAGAATTTCATCATTTTATGTCAACGTATACACGCTTCGAGCACCAAGGCGACAAAATTATGTAAAAAAACGGTTCATTTCGCTCGAAATTATTGGTCTCGCGCAATTTTCTCGTCGATCTCGTTTCTGTGAAATCGAAAATACTCATACACAGACAGCTGTGAATATGATCCGAACTTACTTCACATTGTGTATATTTGAAACCAGCTGATAGCGCACACAGCCACAAGCGTTAGGACGTTTCTTCAAAAAAAAAAAACCGATGCATAAAATTGTTTTTTTTATTGCCTACACAATTATAAAAGAAATCACGTTATTGATACAATTTAAAAATAATAAGAACCGTTCGTCGCTGTTGCCGTCGTCGTCGTCGTCGTCGTTGTGGTGAATGTGTATGATTTTCAATTTGCCTTAATCGCCGCGCAATTCAATACGTTGTTGCTTGTTGGCTACGACGTAAGCACCGCAACTGATCAACATATTATTATTCTCTCTCGCTCACTGTGTGTGTATCGCTGTGGATTTTTTTCCTCTTCTAAATTTCTATGTGTCACTTCCTACTTTCATCATTTCGCTATTCGAATTGATTAATTAAAATTGTGATTTTTCTCTGGGTTTTTGGCAGTGTTTTGATTGAGTGACGAAGAGAAGAGGACGAGAGGAATCAGAAGTAAAGTTTGAAAAAAAAGGCTCCTCCATTGGCGTGACAAGGGAACATTGCCACCAAAATTATCAGCGTAATTTTAACAAACGCGATTCCACGAAAAGAGGCTTTGTTTGGCAACCAGATTACTAACGAACCAAAAAAAAAATAGCATTAAATTTATAAATTCAAAGACGAACACAGACCGTGCGCGAGTGTGTTGTGAGGTACTGAAATATCTCAAAACGTTCTTTTTTTTTATACGTATGTATTTTATCGTGTTTATTGTATGAGCTACACACAGAACAACCGAAAAAAAAGAAACAAACTGGCGACGCCATCAGTCCGGTTTACGTTTGTTGAGTCATGTGTTTTGACAGACAGTCCAATTCATGTTTAATTTGGAATGCACGAAACCCGACGACAATAAAGCAACGAAACCAAATAATGAACGAAAACGCATCAAACGCCATCGATTCCGTTTTTTCCTTCTTTTTTTCGCATTGACAATGACGATGGCCTTTGTTTCATCTGATTGAAACGTATCTGCATAAAGCTCAATTAATGTTACCAAGACAAAGCACAAAAAAAAAACAAAACGAAACGTGAATAATTTCAATGCATCATCGTCCCACAATCAACCATTCACCGTCAGCACCATAAATGTTACGCAAAAATTTATTAAGTTTCCTCTTGTTGATTTCGTTTAATTGTTTGTTTATTCAGTTTTACCATTTGTGAATATACTGATTATACAGTTTTTGTGCTAAAAAAGAACTCAATAAATTAACAAGTGCTTTTTGTTCGCTGATTCAAAATGACTTGAACGTGTGCGACAGAATGAGTAAACCGTTTTTTTTTCTCAGAATAAAACGTGAAGAAGATCGGGATTAAAACGAGGTATCAATCGATTTTACCGCAAAAAAGAAATAGAATACTGAACAATAAAAAAAAACGTTGCTTTTCAAGCAAGCTGTGGTCAAAAGCGAATATTAGTGTTTAGGCGATTTTATGTTGTAAATTTTAAACGAATCGAAAATAATGGGTGCAAAAACGAGCACAGCCAATGGTTCAAATGGCACGACCAGTTCAGGTCCACATCATCAGCACCATGTACACAGTCAACAGCACAATTCACAAAGTCCGCGGACACGAACATTTTCAACGAGCAGCAGTTCGGCGACCGAAGTTATACCCGCCGGAAGTTCGACCGCTACGGGCTTTAGTTTACTTAGATCGATACCGGGAATGCATGTAACGGCAGCCAATCAATCAACCATTGACCGACAACGGGCTCGTTCGTTATCATCTGTTCCCGATTTACAGCAAAGCAATTCAAACGGAACAACGCAATCTAATTATTTGAATGGTAAACTGATGTTTTCGATTCTTTTTTTTCTGCCCATCCATTTCAATTTTAATTTACACCATATTCCCATTTTCTATACCTCAATCTTTTTTATTGTGTCTTTTGGACGACAAACATCAATAGCAATTCCACAAATCCAAAGTTCAAACATCGAAGCGGTGATACAACAAGCGACATTAGCTCAAGATGGTGATAGTATAGCGGCTGCAACAGCTGGTGCCATCGCGTTAGGACGCGTTTACACAGCCACATCATTGCCTTCACATATTTGGTCATTAAATGGTGAGTCCACCGTACTTTATTATTCCCCGTGTAGCTCTTATACATTGTCTGCGCCGTTCTGTGTGCACAATGTACATCTCTTTTTGTACACACGGCTGTAAAATTTATTGATATGCCGCCCGGATCAAATAGCAATATCGACCAACCATTTGGTCACCCGAACGCTCATGCACACACACACACACATAGTGTGAGACAGAGCGAAAGAGAGAACTTTATTCTCGCATTAATGCAAATTAAATGGCAAACAAATTGAATACTGGATCTACACCATGCGAAGCACATTTCGATTTATTGAAAATAATTTGTAAACATAACTGGCGTGCGTCCATAGTACACTCCACCGAGAAGTATTGATGCAAAGTGATAAATGTATCGACGTTGGACATTTTTGGTGATTATGAACGATATTAACTGTGTCTCATCGTCCTTGTATTTGTGTGTATGTGTCGTTTTTGCATAGAGATCCATAAATATTAATAAAGTACAATTCCATGGTGGGCACTTTTGTTTAGCTAAAAATTATGACACCCGACCACCCTGGCACTAAAGCGTCCCTTTGTGTGCTGCCAACAAATAAGCGAACAAACGGTTGATGTTAGAGAAGACGAGGGGGACGGGACGACGACGACGAAAATGTATAATGGCAAGCCAAAGAACATTGCAAAATGATTGCGTAATTTATCAGTGCGTGCCGACGACAGTGCGTGCCGACGACAGTGCGTGCACAATGGTTCAAATACGAGCCCGGTGCCGTGTATTTTTCACACAGGCCCAAACCGCACCACACCGGTGTGTGGTGAGTGAAAAGTAAGAAACGACGACGACGACGACAAACGACGTTTAAAAGAAAAATAAATTGGAATTTATATTCGCAATCCCAGTGATGTAATTCCATTTGATTTTGTTGGAATACACTACATTTTGGTATAAATGCACACAGTTTTTCACATGGAAAAACAACACCTACTCTCCTTCCGTCGCCGTTGCTGCCTCATAATTGTATTTACATTTGCAATTGTGACAGCTATTTAGTCCGATTCCAAGTCTTGGAAACCGTATCGAATCAAGGGAGGAAATAAAGAACCAGAACAAAAAAATTGAAATCTCAATAGAGACAAGAGCCGAAGCTGGAAACCATAATGAAATGAATGCATATAAACGATAATGTGATTCATCATCATTTCCATAGAATTTCATAGCCAAAGAATCACATTATAATTTTCGTGATTCATTTTTTTTGTCTTTCACTCTCTTTCTATCTCCCTCTCTTGGCGCACTGGTTTGTTTTCTTCTGTGTATCATTCACAAATTATTTACGCTTTTGTTTCCATAAATTTGACAGATGGTTATGTTGTACCTGTGCTCTGGCTGCCTGAGTTTGAACTGATTGGTTGGTTGCACGGTGGTAACGATGCTGTTTTTTTTTCTGCACTCACGTTGCAAGTACGAAACAAATGAAAATCATTACATAAAATGCTAACGCTCCATTTTCCGTTTGGGTTTTCCTTTCGTTTTGTTCGGTATCGACAAGACGTGCTTTTGTGTGTAATTTACATAATGTCCTTCGTTCATGGCGCGGCGATTGTGTTTGTATTAGAAGTACCGCGTGCCATTCATATATGTACAAGAATATGATACGTTCAACGAATGACGATGAAAATGGAAGTGAAATAATGAAACAACAACAAAAAATTATGCGAATAAAATACCAACGTTTCTGTATTGCACGCGAAGTGTTGCTAAAAGGACTTCAAATACATTGAATTATTCATTGGAATTGGGTGTTTCGACATGTTCGCCCATTCTCTCCCTCTCCTTCTCCCGCTCGACAGCTGCTCACCGACTTCGACCTTTTTCCTCGCCGGCAACAATTTAAAATGAATAATCTTTTAATATGCACGAATCGGGTTGATTTCGTTAGAATGTAATACTACACAAACGGAAAGTGTCAGTTTCGGCTCAAGGCCAGCCAAAATTGATATCATTTTTTCTATCCATCAAGTTCGTCCGCGTTTGCATGCCGAACAAAAAGTGAGACGAGGCTTAACAACGACTATCACTCCTTTTAAATTAAAATTCATCGGAAATTCTAGCACATCATTCAATGCCTGCAAATGATCTTCTCTCAAATTCAACCCATTTCAATACATTGGATATATTCGTTCGGTCTTTTGTTGTTGCTGATGTCGCTGTCACCGAAAAAGTCCATTCAAATAATCATTAATTTTAATTAATAGTTTTCTATGCATCGTTGCCGAATTAAATGTGCGTAAAGTTATCTACGGTCATTTGTCGTTTTTTCAGACAAATTCGTGTGTCAAACGAATCGTCCCATCGTTTGTAAAGAGATTATTGACACGAAGCCAGCAGCCGAAAGAAAGAGAAAGAGAAAAACTGTTGTGTATACATTGGAATCGGTCTTTCGCCCTCTAAGCTCATTCTCATAAAGGGCAGACAAAAACCATATTGTGTACATCATTTTCGGATGATAACTCACTGATTCGGCCATAAACAACGGCAAACGAATAGAATAAACAATGGTGTTGTAAGAAGCAATAATCGAACTTGAGACGTAAACAAATAGACAAAATAGATAGCGATAGAAATGACGGAATGGGGGATAGAGAGACAGAGAGATAGGGGCAAAAAATGTGGTCAGGAAAAATATCGATATGAAAACAATGCCATTGTCATGCGACTCGATAACAATTTTCTACATTCCATGCATACACACACACACACACATCACACACGTATGAAACCAGGTCTGTTATTAACAGTCACGTGAATGAAGCTAAAAAATGAGCTTTTTTTGCCATGGCGCTGCTGCTGCTGCAGCGCGGCTGATATAATTCTGTTTTTCTTCTTTTTGCTGATGAAATAATGTAAGCTGTTAATTAATAATGTACCCATCCTCTAAGCTGACATAAGTGCAATAAATTCTATTAAAAACCGATTTATCTGTAACGAACACTTATTATCAGATCCTATTTTCAAAGGCACACACCTACTCATACATTCCCACTTGCATTTCAATTTCTTTCATCGAAGGAGTTTTTTTCTGTCTTCTTCATCGAATGATATTGATCGGGTACTTTTCCCACTTTGATAAGAACAATTCAATTTGTTTTGTTCATTGTTTGTGTTCCATCGAAACAATTCATTGACATTTGAAAAGCAGCAAAAATAACAAATCATCGTTATACAATATGAATAATATATTAACTACGGAATAAAACAAATGAATTTATCTGAAGAAAAACAAATACTAAAAATAACAGTGATTTGTAGGTTGACGTGAATCCTGGCAAGTAATTCAACAGAATTTTAAATCGTTTTCGTGAGAAACATTTTGTCACGTTTTCACGATGGCCTACTTTTGGGCCAAAGTTCAGTGCTTATCAAGTGATTAACGATACTCCAACTAAATCACAGTGTGTAATGAGTAAGTCAGTAACTGTGAAAAGATAATTGTAACGTCACATTTACTATGATCTCATAGCTAGGCATGTCCGATTTGTGGATGTGATTCGCATATCAGCAAATAGAAACACATTTTTGTTGGCAACTGAATGAACTTTATTTCGTGAATCGACTTAAAAATTAATTAGTCATAATTCCAACAATCAGAACAGAGCTCGATTTCTGTTGTAGCTCAAAGTTGAATATGAAAAAAAAACTCCGAACAGGAATTGATAACAAGAATTGAGATAGGCAAAATGTGATAAAGAATTGCGTTGTAGAAAATTTGTTAAAAGATGAAAAAAACGAGTCGTAAAAATGCAAAAAACAACAACAACAACGATGCGAGGATTAATTCTTGTATTTTCTATTTTCGGTTGACTTCATTAAATGGCCATTGAAGGTTCTTTCCGTTTTTTATGTTAAAATTGGCTGCTGAAAAGAGGAACCCGACGTTGGTTTCGACGCTCCGTTTTTTCTCTCTCTTCTCAATGGAAACATAATGAAAGCGACACAGTCGTAATTAATCCAATAATAGTGTTTTCTCCTTACGGGTCTTTTTTAATATGTTTTAATTTACACTGAGAACGAACGAAAGAGATAGAGAGACAGCATTTCAGAGTTGAACAAACTGTCTTTGAAGTATTTCATTCGGTGGAGCGCAGGCACAGTAATGAAAAACTAGAGAGAAAAAACAAAACTCACACACGTAGTATGAGAGCGAGATAGAGAGATAGAGGGAGAGAGAAAGAAAGAGAGAACGAAAAAAGAGACGATGAAAGGGGATATTAACAAAAGCACGCAGGAGAAGCATATTAAATGAATTCAACGAATTAATTCTAGTTATGGGTGCACCACAGAGTGAAAACACACACTTACATTCTCTGGTTCACAGTCATCACAGAAGGTGAATGACACAATTTTCATTTTGAAAAAAAGGGAACCCAAACCAAAAGGCCACCAAGTTCTAGTTCTTGGAAATGTTATTGCGCTGCGAGCTATATAAAGAACGCAATCATCATCAGAAATGAGAAAGAAAACATACAAGCAAAGCTAGTGGCGATGAGCGCGAATAAGGCTGTCATCATTAGTCGATGTAATTTTGTGCGTTGTGTTCCGGGATTTGCAAAGTGTCAACTTTCAAATGTACAAGCGCCTGGTACATCTGTTTGTATAACGGCATTTGTGCAGAAATAAAGTGATAAAAAAGTGACATAGACATGCGTTACATTGACATTGTCGCCGTTGCTGTTTACCATCGTTGTTCGAAGCAATATAACAAGTGAACGCACTTTGCTTATCCATTAAATAATTGCCCACATTCTATGTCTCCCTCTCTCTCTCTCTCTCTCTCTCTATTGATATTTGGGGAACATAAACAATGTCAAATGAACGGTTGCAAATCATTCATGTCTCGTTATATTGCGCAACGTATTCATTTCATCGTGTAAGCGCAAACTTTGTTTTCCTCTGCCAAACTTAATAAAAGTAGGCTTAGAATTTCTGTGTTTGCATCAGCATTTAGAAAGTTTGTTTGGCATTGATAGAGGCGATGTCATTTTGGGCCAGACACAATTTTGCGTTTTTGCTTTTTATGCGGTAATCGATATCAATCTACATATCATTGTATGGCATATTGCGCGTAATTCACATGGGAAAAACCCCCTCCAATAACACAAGATACCAAGATTCGGTTGAATCATGACAAAAAAAGAGAAACGCTTGATAGGCTGTCAAAAGAGGAACACAACTCTAGAAAATTTCCTAATGTTTGTCGAAATAGGATTTGAAAAACCGCTGCTTTTGTTAAGCTCTCACTCCCAAAGTATCAACAACAAAAAACAAACACATAGAACAAATTGCTTGATATCTTCTCGTTCTCACTTCGTTAAAAAAAATTCGAACATCTCATTTTATGTGACATGCAGTACATTGACCAAGTGTGAGCAAAGCCGACGATCGAAAGTCATGTGTGACACAGGAAATTTTCCGTTGACATGATTTTATTGGGCCTAATAAAAACACACATAGCAACACAAAAGCGAAACATGCACACGAATTATTTCAATTAAATGCAACGACGAAGAGAGAATCGAGAGAGAAAAAACAGATGAAACGTTTGACTTTCCTATTGACCGAGCGTTTGAATAAACAATCTAAACAAACCGACTTCATAAATGCACTATGTACCGAACAATAACGATATGGGCAGTTTGTTGAATGTATCACTTTGATGGAATGGCTCGTTGAGAGAGAGAGTGATTGCATGCATGTGTACACAAACACAGTTGGCTCATGTGCAAGCGCAACAAACAAACACACACAGAGAAAAAACAACACTAACATACTGCATAAATAAAAAGTATCATTTTAATTGTTGACTTTTTCATTGGATTGGTTTTAATGTGGAGTATGTTATGTGAGCCATGTTTCGAGATCCGTTTTATCTGATTGAAGTTGGTCTCGTTCTGGAGGCGAAGTGGATGAACAACAACAATAACAACAACAAAACAAGAGGAGAGAAAAACTATACAACATACGAACAACTCTCACTCGATGCATCTATTATGTCATCTCTTCTTACATACCTATATGTGAACCGACTTCATAAATGCACTATCGGTGGAGCTATTTGCTTTTATCTTCAGCCACATTGTCCCATGTAAATGAAATATTGTTGAGGCTATGCGCCGCGCGACAAGCACTACACTCAAGTATTTCGTACTGTAAACGATACAATATCTTCGATGCGCTCTCAAAAATTTTATAAACGGTAGACATTTTATCAAGTGTCTTTGTCACCGGCGTTGTCGCTGTCACTGTCGTCCTCGTCGTTGTCATCGTCATTATAATTTTGTTTGATTCTTTTCGGTGTGTATGCTAGCTATTCTATCTGCTTCAATGTGTTTATTCATCTTTGTCTGGCTGCCGCTTTTCCTACCATTCCGCTCTCTTTCGCTCGCATCTATCGAGATTGACATACAATGTAATTGAAGGCGCTGTAGTCTTTTGAAATTCGAACAAAATGACATATTTTTGTTTGCACGAAACAGAAGAAGAAAAAAAAAACTAGAGCACTTTTCATACACATGTTCAAATTGCCATAAAATAACGATGCTCCAACACCATACACAAGAGAAACCCGAAACAAGCATTCCACTTAATTGCTGCTGCTACTGTTGCCGCTGTATTTTTTCGCCATACACTAGCAAATGCATAATCAAACGAATGAAAAGGAAAAACAAATAAACTTTTATACGGTGACATGAATCAGTCAGAGAGTTAGTTTTGTTTGATACGCATACACAATTTCGATTCGGTATCTCAAAATCTCTTGGAATTAGTTGTGATATTGAAACGACTGAAAGGAAAGTTCCATTACATCGGCTCTCGGTTTATTGCACGATTTATTTATAATTAAATTACATTTCTCTCTATTGCTCTCTATGCGCTCTGTAAGCTAAGGAATTTTGCCTCTATTTACACTGAATGGCAAAACCCAAAATGCCAAAGTACCAATTTACTATCCGGATCCTGTGTGTCGCTCGCTTTCTATCTCTTCCTCTCTATTTCTCTCACCCTCCAAATATCATTTAATAATGTTGTAGCTCTTCCACTCGTTTCTATCTTGTGAAAATTTTAGACGATTTTTTTCATTTTGCCTATAATTTTTGGAAGCAATAAGGGAAACTCCAATGGAAACGGGTGTCCCAGCAATATATATGGAGCAACAAACAAGTATCATTATTGAGGAAAATTCCCAAAAACAAAACAAATATCTAATGAATATTTTAGCAGAGACGCTCCAACTTGATTCGATTTCTATCCGATTCCATTGAACTTATTACATTGAAACTGCTTTATATTTCATTCGTATTTGGCATTTTTCCACATAAATAGCTGTACGGAGAAAATGCCAGTTGTACTGATTCGTCGCACATGTTTGAGGAAGCTGTGGCTTTTAAACATTGTAACGAGAAACAGCTACTCTCGCATTCGTTATTTATTTCTTAGTTTGTCTCGTTCTTTCTCTTTATCAAATGAATTGTGAATCGTGAATAAAATGAATCAATTGCTTTGCTTACAAATCAATCCATTAGCTGTGAATTGGTTGAAATGGAAGCAATTACAGTTCATTCATTTTCGTAAATGATATTAAATGAAGAAATGGGTCACACAAACGACCAATGGGAATCCATCATCTGAATTACTTACTTGAGGCGAATTTGTTGAATTTTCTTATTTGCCCGGAACCCTTTTCCAATTGCACATTCTTATTTACTCTATACACTCAAAAATAAAAATGAAACTTAAACATAAACGTTTTTTCCAAAGACTTTTTGATTTTGTCCACACTAGGGTGGATCGATTGAACATGACCATATGAAAAATACCAGATGTGGGCATTTTAATTTATGTTTGGCAATCCGAAGAGAAAATAAACATAAATTCCCCAATCGCCATTTTTAATATTATCAAGGCAATTCAATCGACCCACCCTAGTACACACACAAGAGATGATTCAAAATATCTTGCGCGTGAGTCATGGTGATTGGTGATATTCCAAACCCTTAATGAACTTGTCAAAACCAACGAAACACCCATCTAAAAATCATTTTGCTTAATTATACGGACCTGAAAGTGGATAGAAATTGTATTTTTAAGGTGCCTGACAATGTTGGCCAAATGCAGTACTTTTGCGTAGTGCAAAAGTATACGGAAAATTCAAAAAGAAAAATTAAACACATTGAGTGCTATATGAATAATGTAAAAAGTAAGTTCTGACAACACAACATGATTAGGAGAAACGAGAATGAGTTGTATTTATTTTGTACAATGTAGTGTCGGCATTCATCGGGGGGGAAAGCACACAAAAAAAGTGTGTGCATATAAAACTGGCTGACAAATGCAATTGATCAAATAGAATTACGAACGTAACTGGGAAAAATTGTGTATGCACGGTGTAGAAAAAAAAGCAAAAACTCTCGTTGCAATAAGTGAAGCGAGAAAAAGTGCATGTGTTGAGTGATGGAATGAAATATCAAGAAACGTGTCATGTGCAGGCTGCTCTTTCAATGCTTCATTCACTCGGCTTTTTGTGTGTTTTGTCTCGCTCTGGTTCGTTGTGTCGGCCAATGACTTTTGCATCGAAACAAAACTCACTCGCTCACTCGCTCACTTACTCATTCGCATCGGAATAACTTGGGGGGTTCATTTTATTGGAGTTTCTCTCTTGTTAGCCGGCTGACAAAGTGCAATTGCCTGTTCTATTTTTTTCTGTTTCGTACATGTTTTCTGGTTTACGTTTTACATACAAAGTTCAGATACCTTTTAAGAGACGCATTCACTCCTTCAACTTACAGGAGAGCTCAACTAAGATATCGATATCGAGTTTGTACATATTTGCGTATGATGATTTGTGTACGCGATTCAATCGAATTGAATGATTTATCGAGGCAGCAAAATCAACTCAAAACGAAGGATCGCATAAAAAGAGGCGAAAATCGTATCGATGCCAAGCAGGAAGACGTACCATAGCCGAACAGCGTAAACAACGATGTTTAAAGACAGAATTAAGCAGCGAAAATCGAAAATAAAGGGAATAACATCAACAAAAACTGTCATAAAAAACGTTGTTTGTGGGTACCAAACGTACACACCAATCCATTCGGTCGGTGTGGCTGTGTGAGATAGAGAAAGAGAGAGATAGAGAGATATATGGTCTTTGTGTTCAAACTGTTCGAATACCGGTTTTCACTCGTTAATCTGCAATTACACTCGAAAATTTATTAGTTTTGTAGCGTCAAAACTCTCTCTAAGCACATTTGAAATGTAATTTGTGTGCGGCTGCAAAAGTACGAAGTTCATCGACAAGAACGAACTAAAACTAAGATGAATCGTTGGTTTTCTTTTTCTTCATCTCTATCTCTGGTTTTGGTAAGCAGCCAAAAATAAAGTACATCGTTATACATAAGTTCCTTCAGACAAATTTTTGAATAGTTTACCTATTCACTCTGTCGCACACAATACTCGGTGAGCCACACAACAAACATACACACACTCACTCACTCACGGAGCAGCTAAAATCATCCGCACACAAAGTTATCAACAACAACACATCGCTTTAAAGCCAGACGAAAAACAAACACAACAGAGCGACACATAAGCGCATGCTAATGCACTTCGAGTCGTTTCGTTCCGTTCAGTCAGCTGCTTCTGTATTGCCTTTGCTTCGATTGCTGTACAAGATCGACAGAGTCAACCAGTGCCATAGAATAGCATACAAGCGTGTAACCATAAGAGCGATTCAAATCGACTACACTCATCGAACACACACACACACACACACGGTATTTCTATAGCAACTGTGCGTTTGTGTGTAGTTGTGCCTGTCGGTAAGCACAAAGCAGCCAGCCATCCATCCAACAAGCAAAACTGCTCCAATGTATAACGCGCACCGATACATCGATAGCATCGAGTTTTGTTTTTTGTTTTCAGCTCCATCGCCTTGCGAACACACACCGCGTTGTCTCAATTGCTTGTTCGTTGCGCACAACATTCACATTCACTCGCTCACTTACACACAGAGACACATAGGCACATAGACAGGCCACAGAGCAAGGCGCTCTCACCATAAACACTGTCTCAATTTGTTCGATTCACTCTCGTACGGTTCGTTCAAATTACACCTAGTTTCTGTAGTATCTCGTCAGTCTTTGTGCGACAGACACACCAGAAAGTTTGCATCAAGCGAAACAGTTGCGTTGTATATTATTTTGCGTGCTCTCTGCCTTCAAATTCAGTCAAAGTTGTGCGAGATAATTTTATACGCGAATCGGCTAGTTGGTATATTTGCTAATCACACCGTTTTTTTTTTCGTCGAATATTTTGGCCATTGCCACAGATCAAAGTTCAGGTGCAATTAATTTCCATTCATTCGAAAAATTTGAATAAATTTTGTAGAAATTTATCAAGAGAGAGAGGGGGAGAAAGAAAAGGAAAACAGTGCAAAAAAGTGAATCTTTGAGCGACGAGTGTGTTTTATGAAGTAATAAATTGTTGCTTGAAACGAGCGACCGTAGCTGAAGCAGACAAGAGGTGAGCATTTCGAAACGAAAATCAAAATGTAATGGGATTGGCAACGGCAGCAGCGGAAGCAGCAACAGCAGTATTACAACAACGACACTAAAAATGTTACATTCATTGCATTCGATTTGATCGAACAAAATCGACCGTCTTTTTTGATTTCGACCCCGAAAAAAGAAATATCCGGCGTCCCCCTGATCACAAACTGTTTGAGTTTGTTTGTTATTTTCGTTCTGAAACCAATTTCAAATGAAATGGATTTTTTTTCGTTGCTCGACAGAGTGTGAGAATTGACGACGTTGCAATGTGAATAGGATCAAGAGTTTATTGTATCAACTCGTGTTGATAGTTCATTTCATTTGGTTCGCCGATGTTGTGTTTGTGTGTTTTTTTTTCTCTCTCGCGACTTATTTCAGCCTAAGAATTTTTTTTTTGGCAACAAACAATGCAAACGATATCGTCGTCGACGAGCAGAAAAAAAAATTTGGCACGGAATAACATTAAATGGTATTATGTAAAATGAAAAAGAGAGAGAAAGAGATTTCACGTAAAACACATGCGAATGATTGTACGAGAAAAATATGGCTTTATATTTTTGATGCTGTAAAAATTGAATTCGAGCAAGATCGTTCCATACACCGAATGAAAAACGGGCGAAAACTTTGAAACTCGTTACTTACATGATACGTAGAAAATAGTCTCTTATTGTTGGCCTCGTTGCCGTCTTCTAGAAAGAAAAGTTAGTGTTGACTGACTTGAGTGAATTTCGCCTGCCGTTTTATCATCATTTTGTGCAATTGCTTTTGCATATTCTTCTGGTTGTTCCTTTTGCAGTGGATCGATTCTCGTCTTATTTCCGCAGCCACACTATACTTTACATCGCGAAATGATTTATACACAATTCTTTCTCGCTCTTCCTCTGTTTCTCGCACTGTTCAATGCTGGAATAAATCTGAAAAATATGCAAAAATTTCGTGTGCTGTTGACAGGTGGAAAACAATATTTACGGATATTCTGCATCCAGCCACATACTCGAGTTTACAGCCAACAACAAAAATATACGTGTCTATGTATAGAATTCACATTTGATGGAAATTTCAACGAATTCATAAAATCTCATTTGCCATTCATGGGGATTGCATTCTCCGGAAAGAATCTTCATATTTCGGATGGAATTCATTTATTATGGATTATTCGAATGGATTTATTTATTTGCGTTTTTTTTTTCGTCATAAAAAAATCGTCGTAAATTTGATCGTGCAAAAAAAAATAATGATGATAGGTTCGAAAACCTCCTTCGCACAAAAATAGATTTAAAATGTAAACAATAATTTTAAAGTGTGCGATTTTTTTGTTCGTTCGATTTTATTCTCGGTGATTTATTTATAATTCCATCAAAAAGATATGGTAGTCTGCGCCATAAAAATTGACAACCATACGACACGAATGAACAGAAAAAACAAACTTCCCAACCGAATGAATTGTGTTGCTGAATACGAAAAAAGTAATCGGCCGTAATTTTGCGCAAACACTGAGCAGAACAAAAAAAAATCACACACACACACCCGAAAATGGTCGTTGTGCGTTATCATTGTTTCAGTGTAACTATTGTGCCATTTTAATAAGTCGCAATTGATAAACAAACCACGTTCATCGGTTAAAAATATCAATAATACGAATGGCACACGTTTGAATGTAAAGTATACGTATTGGAACCACACATGAATATTGGTGTGCACAATGAATATTCAATCTAATGGCGTTTAATCAAACGAGACAAGAGGAAAAAGTTGACAATGTGTTTTTTTTTGGTTTTGATCATTCGTTTGACGAACTCGCTTCACTCGACGATCATATTTTATTCTCGTCCCAAGCACATTTATCAAATCAATTAATAAAACACACACGTCACGTCATGCTCTTTACGAGACAAAAATACGACAAAAAATTGCTTATCATTTGCTTGTCATTCAATCGAAACTGAATGACACATAAAAATTGAAATCGAAATTCCGGCGAACTTAACACAACGGCTGATACAGAGACACAGCTGTTGCTACAGCAGCAGGAAATTGTGTTGAACACTTGTTCTAAACTCCGATTCTGTCATGTAACATAAAAAAATTGAGAAGCAGAAATACCGAAATGGGTCTCCAATTAGATATGGCTATTTCAAAGAAATAAACGCTGCATCGCAATGAGCAACAGCAATCGCAGTCGATCTCCCTGACTTCATCATTAAATGAAAAGGTTTTTGTTTTATATTTTTTAGTATTCATTTGAATACTGTGTGTAATTAGCCCGAATCATGAATCATCATGAATATTTCCCTTTTTTTCTAATGATCGCTTTACATGAGCGCGCTAGTCGCTGGAGCGAATGAAAAATAGGCAACGCCAATTTTTAGGTCATTTTTTGCTCGCTCCATCTATCGAACGTCAAAAATGATAAGGCAAAGACCCGAAAATACCATAAATAACCATGAAACACATTGAGACAGAAAGAAATACGTACTGAACAATCAATTGCGTTCGACTATGAATTAATTCGATGAGTTTCTATCCGACTTTTGTAATAATTTGTCTATAGTACAGCACTGCTGTACTACAACAGAGAAAAAAAAATGTAAATGGGAAAAAAAGAGTAGAAACATCGCTCCAATCACGCACAATAGCGAAAAAATCGTGTGAAACGACGACGTCAGTGTTGCATCGGCGATCTATTATCACAGCGGGATCGTGCAGTGAATATGCGCCAATTCATTGTGTCGATCGCACCGCATTCAAGGCCGCCGAACTAAAATTATCATCAAAAATTAATTTCAAACAAACGAGCAAAAGGAATGAACAGAAGAGAGAGAAAAAAAAAACGTAAACACGGATTTTAATGCTTGCTCAAGTATAAAGATGCTCTTTACATTTATTACGTTTGTTGCAAAGGAGGAAAAAAACATTTAAAAATGCCTCGTAGAACCGAGCAAGAGAAAGAAAAACAAGAACAACCGCAACACGTAATAAAATTAAGAAGAAGAAGAAGAAGAGCGATGAAAAACAAAAACACGCTGCTGCGGACTACGCACATCTCGGTTTCCCGTACTTTCTCGTTATATGACTGTTATTGCTCATTTAACTCCATTCAACGCGCGTGTGTGTGTATTAATACGAACTGTGAGTGAGCTGCGCGCGAGTACTTGCGAGAACACTTCAATTGTTTGTGATATATTAGCAACAATAATAACATTTTCCTACATTAAAATAATTTTTTATATGGTTGCCACTTTTTATCTTCCTCATCAAGCCCCATTTGCTTATACCACCGCACTGCCGAGATCTCCAACCGACTTCTCATTTCTTTTTTTTCTTCACGTATTAGAGTGTGCAAATTTTGCTGTTTAATTTGCACTCGCGAATGGAGTGTAGTGCTTGCAAAAGCTTTTGCTTCGAACAGTGGAAAATAAAACGGATTCTATCTGTTTTTGTTTGTGTCTTCATTGAATTTTTTAATTTCAGTTCTGTTTTTTTTTCCATCTCTTGTTTCACCGCGCGTACAAGATTAATTTGGTTAAATAACAGAAACGGAGAAAAAAAAGTGCAGCGAGAATGTGTGCCTCTCGGCTGCAACAGAGAAAGTCAATATTTCTCGCTTTTGTTGGTTGTTTTTTCCTCTTGCACATGCAAAGTGAACCATGCGATAAACATCTATCCGCATAACAACCTCTCGAGCGCAATCGAAGAATGTAATTTCTGTAAAAGTGATAGCGCATCTCGCGTAATCTCTGTTTTCACTTTAGGAAGTTTTTGGTTGGGTCTATGCTTGTCTGTATAAATGTCTATGCCTCGGTATGCGTTCCGATGCGCTGCAATTATTCTATCGTTTATAATTGCACGATTGGTTTTGCACGTTCGAAAAATCGAATTAAAAGTCAATTGGCACATTCAGCCACACACACACACACACTCACACAAAATCTCGTTCACATCAATTGAGGTGAAGCCTCAACTCTAATCTAGCGAAACACAAACCAAACGAACCATTTTCCAATTGCAGCGTTTCCAATCGATTTTCAATGAGTGCACACTTGTTTCCCTTCCAGAGCACTAGCGCACATATACACTCTGAGTGCTGACTTGGAAAATCAAAACTCGTTTGTTTTTTTTTCTTCTGTTTCGTTGCTGTTGTGTCTTGTGTGTGATCGCCCGAGAAGTTGTGCAAAACTTGCGATGCAGTCAAAACGAGAGCCAAATGGCATACACAAAACCATTCACCAAACGAGTCAAACAACTTTATATCGTCTCGATTTCAGTTCAAACGAGATAGATAGAGATACACACAAAATACAAAAACACGCTAAATGTGAATGCAACTTTAGCTAGTCCTAGTCACAGCTCGTTTTTGCACTGCAGCAGAAAAAAAAAGAAATGAGAGAAAAACAACAGCAACTCATCTCATCTCATCTTGGATCTTTGTGTACGGTCATTTCGAATGCGGTTGGCATTCAATCTTTCGCTCCTATTCGACCTGCGCTATTTTTAACCATTTCATCTGAACACTCAAAGCTTTAGAACTGTTTATTTTGTCTGTTCCCCGAAGAAATTTTGATTGGCTCCATTCAACGAAATTGGCATTCGTGTTGATTCAAATGAATGGTCTGCAGAAACGATTCACCATGTCAAGAAAACCTGTTTCTGTGCTTCGAAACGCTTAAAATACACACCAAAAGCACCACAACCGAGAGATCGGCTGCATCATAAAAAATTATTACGGATTTGTCATTTGCAAACAATACCAACGCCATTTACAAACAACAAAACACAAATCACTGACTCTGCACTGAATTGTTTTACAATCCATAAGCTTGATTCTTATCTGCATTGCAAACTGAATATTTTTTTCCCTTCTAATTGGTGACAATTAATTCGAATTCCGTACGAAAGGTGAATACAAAGTAAATCGGTACACTGTATTTAAATCTGATCACCAACATCATTGGGATAAAAACAGACTCTTAATTAGCACACAATTAAATGTGGCGGCAACAAATTTCACACTTTCCAACGGTGACATTGAATTGATTGCGCTTGAAAATTGAATTTATAAGCGCCATAACGCAAATTTTTTTTTTTTGCAGTCCCGAAAAATAAAAATTTCCGTTAAATTGTATTCTGATTAACACCACCTGATTCAATTAAGGGCATACGGATGTGAAATCGACTTTGTTTTTTTTGTATGTTTTTTTCCCGTTGTTTTTGTTATCTTGTTTGTTCTTGCACTTGGGAGTGTTTATCTTTATGATGTGCGACCATTCGGAGTTCACATTCATCGAGGTCAAGTTTAACGTAATACAATGCGTGTATTAGTCATTTCGTACACAGGAAAAAGAACTGAAAAAAACACAACAGATTGTGACAGAAAAAAAAACGTAAATAATTACTGTAATTGCACACATGAGAACAGAACATTGAATCTAATATGACAACAAGCTTCTGCTCGTACGTGGGCAAAATAAACACTTAAACAAGCACACAACGATTTATTTGTAAATCGATGATAATCGAAGCAAATGAAATAAGTGCTTTGAGACAGAGGCAACCAAATAGCTACATTGTCTGATTGGCTCGCGCTCCGCACGATTGTTTGTTCACGTCGACAAATGAACAACTATGCAAAGTAAGCAGCAAAACACAAAGTCGAGACGGCGTCAAGCCGAATTGAATTAATTCCGATTAAATATTCTGACGTTGACGTTATTATCGTTGTTGCGTGCACAGTGCACACCTTTGGACAATAATTTTTTGTTTGCAATTAGATATTGGAGGATGTCTGCATGAAATTTCCTCATTTCAAGTACTTCCACGTGTGCCATTGACTTTGTTGCTAGCTCAACGATTGATGGCAACAAATCATATTTTCCACCCCACGAAATTTTCACATAGCAACGACATTGAATTTGGAAAGGTCCATCTTAATATACACCTACGAAGCAATTTTCTTCAATGAAAAAGTCAAAACTGCCGGAAAAAATCCGATTATCAAGACTTCATCCGAGAAAAAAAAATTCACCAGTGGAAAAAAAAAGTCGTCGAAAGAAAAAACAAATGATCGTCAGAAGTGAAAAAGTCGACAAGAGAGAAATCAGTCTGTGACTTGAAAAAACAACTCCATTTTTAGCTGTGATTATTGCCGCTGCTGTTGCTGCTGCTGCTGTTGCCACATCGAAATGAATCCCTAATGACATTGTCTTGTATTTGAAATCTTTGCCTTTTAAAAACGCATAACAATAAAATACAATTTGCTCTTTTATGAATAATAGAAAATTATCTCATCCGCGGTACCGTGCTGTAACAGAAATGAACATACAAACAAACAGCTGAAATAAAAAAATAAGACGAACTATAGGAAAGTAAAGAAAAACGAGAGAAAAAAAACTCGCTGAAACGACAAGACAAAACACGAACACCAGAGATTGATTTATTTATGTATGTCTGATACTCCATAAAGTTGGGTACACCTTTTTGGACTTATTTTGCGGGCGATTGTGTGTCATTTGCGTCATAAATTTCCGCCGTTACGTCTATCTCTTCGGGTATTGAGACCACACACTCACCGTTCGAGCAAAAAACACACACACACGTAAAGAATTGCACCATAGACATACATAGCATTTATTATTAAAAGTGCGAGTGAATTAGTACTAAAAATTGAAATAGCGTACGTGCGACACTATCAAAACAAACCAGAAAAAAATACGCAAAAGAAAAATAAAGAGAAGCTAACGAACGAGTTGAGATACATAACCAAGTCGACGAAATAAAAAAGAGAAAACTCGAGCACGAGGATCATTGTACTTTTCGGTGAAGAGGAAGCCAGCATTTTATATACGTGAAAATGGGTCAAACATTTGGTAGCACGCATATGTCGAACCGACATTTATGGGCCAGAAAGGATTACGGTAAGCGTGTATAAATTTATTCCATCGTCGCACTCTTGTCGACGACAGTATTTGATTACCAACGCCCTCGGCGTGCATATGGAAGCGAGAGAACAGAGGGAGAGAGAGAGAGGAAGAAAAGGCATGAAATCCATTTTTATTAACTGGATTTCGAGAAAACACTCTTTTATTGCGAAATGAATGGGAAACGATTTCGTCGAAGCCAGATAATGAAAAATATTGTCTTATCTCCTCAGCCACTTTTCTTTCTCTCTCTCTCGCAAATCTCTTCAAAGCTCAACTCAATTAGCTATGAAACATCAACTGATCTAATGAATTTTCTGATGACGAAGCACCACAAATGGCCAAACAAAAAACGGCACAAGAATATTGACTGTAATTTGCCTTAAAGATATTAAATTGAAGACAACATATAAAAACGTGACATATCAACGTTGCAAACACACACACACGAACACAATCCGTGATATTGTGTGTGCATTTGGCCGAAATGATGGAAAATTGTCTATAAAAAATAATGATAAAAGCTTTCGTTGTTCCATCTACAGCGCAGAAAGAGAGAGGAAAAAGGAAATTATTTCATGTTGCTAATGGCATTGCTCATTCGTTCGTTGGTCTTTTCACATCAATGACAACTGCACACTGTTTCCATGCAGGCCGCAGACAGATTCTCACAAGTCTGCTCGGTGATTTTTCACAAGAAAACCTATATTTGGGACGAGAACGAAACATATTCGATGATTTTCCATGATACGCATAATCATAATAAAATATTTTGAATTTGATTTTCATTTCACTTGAGCACACTCGAAACAAGCAATTTCGAAGGCAATGCGAGATTCTTTTTTTCTTCTGTTGTTTCGTCGTTTAACAACAGATTATTTTACACATTTGAACAACATCCATTTATAAGCAAGCGAAACGTCTTTGTGTTCGCTCTATTAACCCAAATTAGTAAAGCAATTTGCAACGAATTCGCTGGTTGTGCGTTGCGTCATATGCCGCGATCGTCACCGCTTCTGCTACTCAGAGTGTGTGTATGCATATCATATGTCAAATGGAAGTATCAAACGCTAAACAGTTGAAAATAGCTGTTTTATACAGTTTAGAGATGCTTCTAGGCACCGACGACGACGACGATTGGAAGCAACAATTCAATTGACATTTCATCACATAATTAAATTTCGTATAATTTTCCTAGTCACACGATTCGAAAATGTAAATTGCAAGTGACAAATAGATTTCAATTGAGTTCATTTAATACGAAGCCCAAACATTTGGGATGTGCACATGATGTGTGTATGTGCCTGCTTGCCTTTTATTACGCCAGTTTACACATTTACAATCGCAACGCACTAATTCGAATCTTCGCACATTTTTATTTGTTCAAATCGATGCGGGAAAAAAAAGAATTGTGGGAATTGGATCAGTGAAATGGTTAAGTAAATTGAATTTCGTTAGCAGGCCATGTGATGAGTCTTTCGTCAAATTCACGAGTTGATTGACTGACAGCCGCCTGATTTTGTCAAATCAAAGACGCAAACGCTTTAAATTGACATTGATTCCTTTTTTTTCGTTGCTGATTTGCATGTTCGTTCTATTCCCCCCGGTTCAACCCGAACACACCCAAAACAATATACATACACGGCAACAACTGTCGCCAAAATCACGGAACCAGCGCACACCAGAATAGAATTTTATGACGTGCGCTGATGTTGTTTTTCTCATCTGTTCATCGCATTGGAATTGCAAATGTTTAGATTTGGATTTAGAAATGGCTATACATACACATTTCGTGCCCGATTTTGATTCAATGAAATCGCGATAAAATTGCGATTTATGTTTGCCGTATCCATTTGCTCATTTACAATTTTATCATACGTGTGTTTTTTGTGTTGCGTTTTTTTGTCAACCATTTCTTTTTCTGCTCTTTGTTCGCATTGTCTCTCCTCGTGACCGTCGTCACACGGTCGTCAAATATTTTTCTTACACCATATCGTTTGATCGACTTGATTATAACCATTTGATATAATATCCAAATAATACTATCACAAACAACACCGCTCTCAATGGAACTAAGGATTATATATGTATTTTTTCCTGTTATTATTGTGGGGGGCTATATTATTTGTTTGTCGGCTTGAATAAAACATTTCTTCAGATGCTTTGAATTGTGTGACCGTTTTTGAAGCAAAAGCGAGAAAAAAAATACAAGAAAGGCGCAGTCCCAATTGAGTCAATTATTCAAGTTTTGTGCAGATGATGTTTTGAAGACGAGTTTGTTGTCTTTTCGGTCTGATTTTGACCGCGCCATTGAACCTTGTCAAACTGCGCATCGATCGTTTTCTTCTCGTGCGAATGCTAAACACAACAAAACACACAAATTTTGTACGGTATTTTTTTTTCTCTGTTTCGTTCGTTGCGCTGATCACTTTGTTTTGCCATCTTATCAATTCATTTATGGGCCTGACATTTTGTTTATTTCTATCCTCGTTCCACTTAGAATTGTGGTTTTGCGTGCTATGCGCAAACCACTGTAAATTCCGTATTGGCGGCATAACAATTTTTTTTTGTTCTTTTTTTGTTTTTTTTTTCTTCTAAATAATTCATGGATAGTCACAGACGTCTGACAGGCCATTTCAAACACAAAATAAGGGAAATTTGTGTCAGTTCTTCAGATTGTCATAATAAATAAAATGTGTAATGAATATTTGCGGAGACTAGCACACTCTCATATGCACACTCTCTTTCGCTCTCAGCCTTTGCCTGTCTCTGCGTCTGCCTCTCTCTTTCGCCAACAGACACCGCATGTTTATGATGTCGGCAACAATAAACGAAGTACACAGAAAAAAAATATGTCAGAATTTTGTGCAAAAGAATCCAAGCGAAAAGTAGATAAATAAATGTTTTTGTTTTTGCAATCGAATTGGCAATCGTTTGTGTGAATGGTTGCCAGAAAAAGCGGTAACAAAACAATACCAAAACTCGAATGAAAAAAAAAAACAACAACAAAAACTGACTCTCGTTTCGATGGAGTTGTGTTGAAATGTGAACACATTTTTTTCGAGACAGATTAGCTGAATGCGAGTGTGAGAATGGGAGAGAGAGGGAGCAAAACGGAGGTTCGAACAAAAGTCAAATGTTATTCATGTGTACGGAATTATAAATAGCCCATCAGAATGCGAACAAAAGTCAAGCAAATTTTAACGCCAGCTTATATCAGCAAGCGAACAACAAGAGCAACCAAAAAAAGAGCAGCCGACCGCGCGTTTGGTACTGAGGTGAAAGGGAACAGAGGAAGAATGTGTGCGTGTGGTGGAATACAACAAGTGCAAAATGCATATTTCTTGCAAACAAATAAAAACCTCAATGATCCGGGATTCAAGCAAATGTACACATATATAGGGTAGGCGACGGAAAGAGAACGGGTTCGATAAACACATTCTGAGCTGATGTGAATGACCCGTTTTTCAAACTCGGTGCTCGAGCATTGTTTACACTGCTTGGATGTTTTTTAGCAAGCGCAAGAGAGAGAGAGAGAGAGAGCGAGTGAACCATTTGCATTTCGATATTCATTACACAAATAAATTGCGTTGGTTCTTATTCCGTCCGTCGGAATGTCTGGCTGGCTGGGCTTGTTGCAATGAGAAGAACGTACCGAATCAACGAGAGAGAGAGCACATTATTACATGGAGAATTTTGCTTGGCAGCTGAAATATGTGAAGCGCCATTTGTTTTGTGTGTGCATACAACAAAAGGCATATAATACTCGGTGCGCCTTATGTTTATTTGCACTTCATTGCCTCCTGATTCCGCTCTGCATGCCATTCCAGCGAGCAAAGCACAGACACAAACACTCTCTCACACACAGGGCGAAAAATGAAAAATTAAAAACGAAAGAGTAATAATAACAACCTTTGAGTATACCAACATTACTTAATGCCAATGTTTACCATTAGAACGAGCACAAAGTCGTTAAAAGCGGCAGCGGAAATATCTCTAAATGATTGTTTTCCAACGTTATCTCCTCGCTTCGAATTAAACAATTCCATTCTGCACAGAGAGAGACAGACAGACACAAGGAGAGAGACACAGAGGGAGGGAGAGAGAGAGTCGGTGTCTGGGATTGTGCAAAATGCTTCACCGAAGGCGCTCTCCAGCACCACAAAATAGAGAAAATTACTCACCAAAAAAGCCGCAAACCAAAAAACTATGCTGCATTATATGATTGTGTGTATTGGTACAAGGATTCAGGCACCACTATAATTGCACTTGGCCAGCTTTTCCAAATGCGATACCATTTTATTGCACAACCAGAAAAGTCTTACGATTTTCCTGCTTGTACCTTTTTGCACTCTTACTCTCGCACCGTGTCGCTCGCATTTTGATTGAAATTATAACCCCACTCTGAACATGTGATAAACACATCCAATAGATTATATTGTGTAATCTGCCATCTAGGGGAATTTAACTCTTACGAGTGCAGCATGTTTTCTGCCAGTTTGCTTGGTTCGCGGAAGTTCGACGCGTTCGTTGTACGTACTGACGCGCACGGTCACAAGTTTACACAAGTTTGTTTATGGTTTTGCGCGTTTTTCAAGTTGTTATTTGACAACTAAAACGCGTTTCAAACTAAAAATCGGTTGTTTACGTGTATAAAGATTTTTCACATCCTTTCCAAAAGTTCAAAGATTTATATAATTATAAAATGGACAAAGGAAATATTTTTAAAGAGCTGGAGAAAGTGTTGGAAGAAAAAGTTAATCCAGATAGATATAATAAATGGAACGACTGATGTGTCCGCGTCGTCTAGCTTCATGTTTGCACACGAACTCGCACAAGTTCGCGCATGTTGTTTTAATACGGAACTTGTCAACTGAGTGGAATCATGCAAGTTCTCTGGTGAATGTAACAATTTCGTGCGCGTTTATATCATTTTTTTACAAGTTTTCATGTAGTTAAATCCCCCTAGTCTGCCATATAATCAACGTTCCGACAATGAGATGATACTTCTCTAGCTCGTTAGAGAAGCTCGTTCGTGACGCTGCACATAAAATTTCGTATTATCTCACCCGAGCCAGCTAGTGCAGTGTAATGGTATCAGACACTGTATGCATCACATGCATTGCATCACACCATCAAGTGCGAATCGCACTCTCATTTCTTCTTGATGCATGTACAGTGAAATTAACATTTCACACGAAAATCAAGGCTTACGACCAAAGCCATTGTACGTCATTTAAACCGAGAAAGGAGAGAGAGAGAAAAACACACACACACAGTACTTCCTATCACAAACAGTTAATGTTTATGCCATTTCGGCAACTCGCATATAATACGCTGTACTATGTAGAACACTGACCTTTTTGAATGTACCATCAAGTGGAATAGGCCGTAAAAAATGTTATTTTTATCGGAATTTATTGCGTCGTAGCAGTTATTATGCTTGGGCATAAAGAAATGATATAGTCGAGGTATTTCATGTGGAAATAAGTAAATTTTTAGTAGCTCATTGCGGCTGAGTGTATTTTTTCTGTGCAAATACTTGCAAAAACAAAAATGATGATAGATCAGGAATTGTTCTCGCTCCAAAAAACATATGCGAGACACACACCGAATTACGAGCCAATTTTACGTTGCAATCTCAACTAAGCGATAAAAAAAATGAGTATTATCATAAGAGTTTATAAACATATACATTTATATTGTTTTGAAAACGTTTTGGGCTTTTTTCTGCTTTAAAATAGAACTCGAAAATTGTGCAAAACAACCATTAAGTGGTCAAGCCACAAATCGATCGATACAAAACCGAGAACCGCTTGCAGAAAACATATCAAGCATTCGCTGTGTCTCGCTTCTAAGTCATTTGCTTATCACATATGAGGCAGCCTCTCCATGACGTTCCGCTTGTGTGCAAATTTCGTTAGAACATTTATTCATGAAAACAAACGGCAGTATTTGTGCGCTTTGCGCCTCGTTGAATCGCCGCATTTCAACATTCACACAACGAGATTTGACTCACATCATTTGTCTTTCACTAACGATAAGAGGTCACAAACAACAACAAAACACATACACACGCCAAATCCAATTTAAGTGGAAACGCAAATTGAGAATTTTGCAAACGTTCACACACACATACACACACACACACTCACGTACACACTTGATTGAACGATTCATTTTTTGAGCTGAGATCTAGCGAGACGACTTAACGTGTGATAAAGTGCTTGAAATGGTACTGTGAATCTAGTGTCAATTTATCGTTGTGCTATTCGTCAAACGAAATGAATGGGCCGAACAAAATGACATGACAAGCGATCAATTTCATCAACCACTTTGAATTTTACATCAATTTGGCGAGTCCCAATAAAAAAGGAAAACAACAACGAAATAAAAATCGGCCAATATTTTTTACGTCGTAATAACAGGAGTCATTGAACTTGTTTTTGTTCATACAATGTTAAAATCGTGAACTTTATTTTTTCACATCAGTCATAATTTCACCAATTGAAGCGAAAACAAAATAAAACTGACAAATACAGCGCTTATCATTTCAACTGAATACGTCACATGTTTTTACCCTTTCACTGATTCGATGCACGGTTAAGTGGATTTGACTATGACAGTGCACGACAAGTGCTAATATTTGGCTATCTTTTTTTGCAAAACATACACACTGTGCTACGCCGAATAAATTACAACCATTTGCAACTTTTTAACTATTGATAACCATGATGACAAATATATTTGCGCTCATTTTTGCAAGTGAGTTGATTAAATTTGCAACAGCCTCGCGTCGATCTATGAGTGAAACATCATTAATAATCAAAAAAGCAGAAAATTTGCAAACACAAAAAGACCCCATCTGATGATCCCAGCCGAACAAAAAATAACCGTTGCTTCATTGAGAGAGAGAGAGAGAGAGAGAGAGAGAAAGAGCGAGAGATTGCGAATGGTAATGAAATCGGCGATTAAAAAATTGAATTAACGGCAAACAAACAAATGCAGTTTTTATCACATTGCAAATAGGAATTGATTAAATATGCAATAATTTCCATGTTCATTAAAATGAATGTGCCGAGTTGGGAATTGTTTTGTTGAGCTCAAATTGAAATTCCGCTGAACTTGTCCGTTCAAAAATGAAAAGCTAAAAATAGTTAGTCAATTTGAAGTGTTACAACAACAAATCAGCAAATAGACTGCCATTGTTGTTGTTGCTGTTTTTTGTTAGCTTTTTCGGTGTCGCAAAAACAATCACCACTCAAAAAGATTAAAGGGAATACACACGAATGGCGCGACTAAATCATAATTCATTTGGAAAATAATTTTGTGCAAAACCGCAAGAAAACGAGATGTGAATGGATTCGTTTTAGGCGAGCGCAATTGGAATTACGACGATGCTGTTGCTGCTGCTGTCTGAAATCGTCCATGTGATTGTCCCTCTGTGTGCATGAGCAATTGTGGTTTTCGAGCGTTGTTGCTCTTGAGGTGTAGACGGAATGGAAACCGTTTTTGCTGGTTTTTGCCGATTACATCAAAAGAGACGGCGTCCGAAAATTCCATGCACTCATCATCGTCGTCGTCGTCGCTGTTGTTGTCAACTCGAAAAGTCGTCGTTGTTAACAACTACTGATGATGATGAAGATAAGCATCCAATTTGTGTCTGCTACAATGTTATTACTCCACCGCGCAGCGAATAATATAAATTCTCGGTCGGTGGCTGGGTTTTTTGGTGAACACAGCGCAGCAACAGACAGTAGCAGCAATAGCGAGAAAGCGTCAATGTTTGTTAGTTTACCGTATATTTTCTATTTGGTTGATCGTTAATTTGAATAAAAAGCGCCTGATTTGGGTGAATGTGTGCGTGCGCGTGCGTTGCTGTTTCGTTATATATACAAAATATGTGTGATATGTATGGTTTTAAGCGAAGCGAAATTATGAAGAAAAGAACTTTTGTATTGCAATTGAAGCTTATCTAAAGCTTTCTTTTATGTCGATTCAACAAACTCTTAATTCAGCTACCATAATCCAGTAAATTGGCTCTGAATCAAAGCAGCACCATGGAAATGCCAAAAAAACCACATGCTTTTATCGTTTGTGGCTGGATTTATTCAGTATCTCGATATTATCTCCCGCTCTTGTTGCCACAGAGAAAAGAAACTCTTTTGCACACAAAAACCATTCAGCAGAAGAAGAAGAAGAATGATAATGATGGAAATGGAAACGAAAACTTTTTTTCTCTCCTTTAACCATTGCTCGCAACCTACACTCGACTTGAAATGGAATATTTATGTTGTTTGCATAAAAGTATGCGACAGAACAATATTTTGCATTTGGTTTCCATTAGCAAAAACGAAAATTTCACTCCTATCTGTACCTTTTTAATAATTTTGATTGCATTTTCATCTGCGACTCTTGTTCTCGAAATATTTGTTTTCATCGTCATTTGATATGATAAACGAGTGTATTCATTCGTCTGTGTGTGTGTGTTGTGCCAGAAGAAATCCGGGTAAATGACACTTTAGCACACATAATACCGTTGTAATATAGCATGTAATGACGGTAAACGTAAGGGGCCATTGCCAAGACATTGTGCAAACAATGACAAGCGATTCGATTTAGAAATGAAAGAGAAAAGCCAACTTTTTCCAAACTGTGATTAATGTACAAGGGTTCAAGCGATCAAATCAGAATCGAATTCATCATTTAAATGTGTATTTCAATTGGGATTCGGACCTCTTTCAAAACTCTTTTTGATGAGAAGACGGCTTGGAAATCTCTCAATCAAGAGGGATTCTACCTTACCATAATTTCTGTTTGTTGTACGCAACACCATCCCCATGTTGCATTCAACACCCGGCAAACAACATCAAGTAATAATGTTCATCCATTTGAATTCGCATGAGTAGACATCATCAAAACTTTCGAACACAAAAAACACACTGCCCAAATGATTGCATGGCACAAAAAGAAAAGTTGTGCTCGGCAACTGTCGTAACTGTGTAACAAGACAACTGTATTCAAAGGTGAAAAAAAGAAGGAGTATGCATAGTATGAAAAAAAATACTAAAAAAGTGGTCCTACTGATAAAAGTGGAAGAAAAAGAAAACGACACAAAGAGAGAGAGAGAGAGAGAGAGAGAGAGATTCCCCAGTGCTTGGAATATCTTACTCGTCTGGCACATCCATTTTTATTAAGCTTTAGTAAGCTCCAATATAACTGGGGATTTTACGGCTGAAACCTATTTTTTTGGCTGATCTAAAGAGAATATTATTAAGTTGATCGTTGGCATTCTTTTCTTTCGTTCTGCCCGTCGTCTCTGTGCGAAGAACTCTGTCGTTCTCTCTGTATTTGCGCGTACAAAGGCGCGCATTTCATAGAAGTAGCAATGAAAACGGGTCAGTGTTTAATAGAAATAAAAAAGAAGAAAAAAGTTCGGACCAAAGCAGGAAAAGCCATTTACGATCTGATAGTAAGAATTGTAGGAAACTATCAAATCTCGGTAGCGAATGTTTGGCCGAAGGCGTTTGTCATTGTTTCGGCAGCAAGGAAATGTTGCCATGCGAATAAGTAGTGAAAAATGCATTTATTACATCCCTTTGGGACAATATCAAAGCACAAACACGGCGCTGAAAGAAGAAGAAGAAAAAAATATATAAACACACACATATATTCTTATCGGTAAAAGTGTTAGCCAACAATGCCAACTATGGAGCTTGACAAAAGCGAATGGTATATCATTTCATTTTGTATGAGTAGTGTTTTGACTGGTTGCAGAGCGACAACGGGCGACGATGATGGAGAAAAAAAAACTCCAGCCTCTTCTCGGTCGTTACGGAAAATAAAATAAAAAGAGAAGAAAAACGTAAAAAAGCGGCCATAAAATCCAAGCTCTTGTCCCCGAAGCGAACAAAGCAAATCGAAAATGATGAAAAAATCACTTTCAATGTGAATGTGAATAATAATCTGCACTTGCTGAATGCGGGAAAACTTTGTGTTTTCCAGAGCGCGAAGCACTCTATCGAATAATAAAAATCTTTCTTCGTTCCGGAATTAACGGAAAAACTCAGCGAATAAAAAAAACAACATCGAAATAAAAAGACACAATCATGTAATATACGAAAATTAATGAGAGTTTCAAGTTATCTTCAACATCGTTGTTCCTTTGTTATCTTCGTTGCGGTCCTTTGAACTACTGCTCGCTTCGGCATCCGTAATTTAATATTTCTCTTGTTGTTCGGTTGTTCGGTTGTTCGGGCGTTCTGCAACAAAGACGATACTCCGAAACATGTTCGCTTTCATCTTCTCCTTTCGAAAAGCAATTTTCATTATAATTTTCATTGATATGGATTTGTTGTACACTCTCACCCCACCACTTTGGCATGACTCTGTAAACAGTAATTCCATCCCCAATACGGATTTGGTATTCCCAGGAAAGTGCAGAAAATGCATGAAATATATATATCAAAACATCAAAATTCGTTTAAAATACAATAAAATATGAAAAGAAATCCTTCGTCTGGCAACAGAAGAGCTCACATGCATACACGGTTCATTTTCTGTTTCGCTTGTCGTCTCAATGGATTTGAAGATGGCTTTTGGAATGGGGAGAAACAATCCGAAAATACTACATTTTCAATGCACAAATATGGGAGATAGCAAAAAAAAATTATGTTTGCAATGAATGCAGACAGAGTAAAATCCTTTGCGGAAAAAAACGAGCACATCCCAGTCGAAATGAGAATAAACTGCAAATGAAAAGAGCATTGACCGAAATACATGCAATGAGCTTTGGCATTCGATGGCGTCAACTTATTCATTGAGAATAATGTAAGTGATATCCATTTTATGAACTGTTGCCCATTTTCGCTCATCGATACTGCGTACTGTGTATGAGTGTGCCACACTCTATACGAATAACGCACCAATGGCGTATACACACACAGACAGACACACGTTTCACCAGCGAAATCATAAACACTCCTGATAAATTATTTAAACGGACTCCAACCAGAGAGAGACAGAGACAGAGAGAGAGAGAGAGAGAAAATGTAACATTGTGCGTAAGGGAGATAAGATTCATGCCATCATTATTCCCATTATTTCTGATTTTCGATAAAATAGACGGTTTTGTGCTTTTTTGTCACAACCGATGAAAAAAAAACGTAGCCGGTCGTCGAGCGCTCAACAATGAAACTATTGTTCGATGCCATGACAATAACAACAGCAATATGCATTTATCATGGACAAGAGCTTCAAGCGAACAAACGTGTTGTTTTTTTTTCTGTCAAAACAACACAATTTTCGACCGATTGTCGCTAAAAATGAACATGTTATTTTTGTTGCCTTAATCTGGTGATTGCATGCCAGCTGTGACTTCTTCATTTTTTGTACTGCTGCCGCTCACGTTGTACGCATTAGTAAATTAAAAATAGAAACCATAGACAATAGAAATGTTTTTTTTTCTGTTGTTGTGTGTTATATGAATATGCGGTTTTGTGATTCACACCACCATTGGAAAACGTTTGACTGGATAAATACATAAATCGATACACCAATGGCACACGATATCGAACAACTAATACGTTTGCGCTGGTGTGCGTGGCGCGCACGGTCATCAATGTTCCTGCGACTAGCCGCTGTCGGTCGTATGGCTTTCCTTCGTGTCTGGTATTAGTCGTGTCGAACAACAGCTCACTAGCAACTATCTCAATATTTACTTTTTTATATTCTGATTTCAAAAAGTACAGAAAAGCACACACACACACACACTCGACAACTCTGTGTGAGAGAGGGAAAAAAATAATCAAGGAAAGTTTGAGCGGATAATAGTGTGGCGTACGACGTGCGATTCTCCTGTGTCTTTTTCGACTTTTTGTTTCTATCCTCCGTATTGCACGAACTCATTATGAATAAAATATGGTTGAAAATTTTCTGTTTTGTTCACCAACAAAAGCTACCTATCCACTTTAGAGTGATACGATACCACAGTCGAAGTTGTACGGTTCTCATGAGAAGAACCGTGTGTTGAGTAGTCTTCGATTCGAACACAACACCAATATTGGAACGGAATTGATAAAATATAAAAATAGAAAGCAAGAGCTAGCGAGCAAAAAAAGGAAGTGATTCCGTGGAATTCTGTGCATAAAACAAAAGTGATACACCGGGAAAAATCCATAAAAAAGCATCTTAAAGCTACGATCAATTTCAATTATTAGTTTACTGTTTCCGTTGTTTCGTTTTTGTATTCTTATGTGTGAGATGCACTCGGATGAGTGGCTGAAAGTGATAAATCCATACAATTTGACTGACTTTGTAATCAATTCGTAATAACATTTTGCAGTTTTGTTCACATTTCCAAGGCTTTGCCTGAGTGTGTGTGTGTGTGTTTTTATTGAAATACATAAATTGCTGAGCTTTAAATGGAAACGGTTTAATAAAAATCATCACGGATTTGATTTGATTCAATTAATTCATTTCTCGAGGGTTCAAAGTTTATGGGCTTCATAAAAACATGCAGTGATTAATTTTTCGAAAATTGCAAAATAATCCTCGATGGGATTGTAAAAACTTGTAGTGCGTCTTCGGTCTTCCTTGAACCTAGCGCAAGAAGAAGAATGAAAACTCGCCTAAAATACCCATTTTTTTAATGGCTACAGCTGGGAAATTGTAGCAAAATGCGAGTTAAAATTATTGCAGTAATACGATTCCGACACTTATTCCTTCGCCCTAAATAAATATCTGAACATTTACTCAGGCAAATTAATTGCTCTGGGATAATGCACATTTGGACAAATGCGCAACGAATACGTATCCAACATCCATTTTAGAATCATTCGACCCAGGATATTGACGTGGATTGTTATTTCCCTTCGATTTCCAAATTGAGGCTACGGTCGGAAAAGGACACAACCGATTTTCGATGAGTGTGAGAATTGGAGCTGTGTGTCGAAAATTTGTTGGCCAAATATTGCGTGTACCGACCGAACCACGAGATATATACGGCCATTGGTAAAAGCGTGTTGTGTTGTAATTTATATTCCCTGATTTGAATCGACAGACCATTTGCGTTCGTTTGATGTTTTGCCACCAACATTTTCAATATTTTCATTTTCTTTTTTCGTTTCGTTTCGATACATTCCCCGATTCTCAATACTGCGACCTGTGGCTTTACCCTTTTCGTGCATAGCATATTCCATTTCGTTGTCGTCTCATTCCACTCAATTGCAGTAAATTGACGTACGTAAAATGCGGTTTTTTTTATGCCGTTTCTGAATCGAATGTTAAATTGAATGAAAACACCATTTGATCGATGATAACGTATTAAATCGACGATAATTTTCAAAGTTTTCCCTCTGTGCCCCCAACACAGACCAACTCATCCATTGACGTCGGTTAGTTTTCGATTAGAAACTTTCGACACAATCACATTCTCATCGATTGTGTTGTATTTTTCCCCAATCCTTCCCTCTCTCTCATACTCTCTCTAAGTTTTATGGTTTGGAAATCAAAAACTTCGAAAATTCATCGAAGTTTTGTCGTTGTCGTTGATTCCAACACCATTTCAAATGAGAGAAAATAAAACCCGCCCCAAACAAGTTGTGCTATTGTTATTTACGCATTTTGCACATTTTTCAACAAGCGGAAGTTTTATCGAAGCGCATTCCAACACAGAATTTAATATGCGCGATTTTCACTATGCACCATTTGACGTTCTATCGCCGAAAATTGCGAATGCAGTTGTCGATTCTGTTTATTAAGTGCATTTTCAATTCCTTTTTTCCCCCTTCCGTTCCAAACAAATGCAATAAATGTTCTGAGTATATGTATGAAAATAAATGGAGCCATTTGTTCGGTTCACATTGGATATAATAAGTACTGGCTGCTGCTGTTGTTGTTTGTGTTACTCGTCGTTGCCACCGCCGCCGCCGCCTTTGCTGCCGCCTATTCAGCTGTGTAGAGTGTTGTCATAAATTTATAGATTGCAGCTGAATGAAAAAAAAATAACACAAACTTTTCAAAAAGTTTCTTCCGACGTGTTTCTTCTTATCGGCAGTGCAGCGCAGCAGACAAGAAAGAAAATGCAAAAGCCAGGAAGAGAACGAAATGGCAAAACTTAAAAATCACTTTTCCCAATGAAAATGCACCCAACTTAATGGCAACTACGACGGAATAACGCATAAATTGAGCGTCCGTTTCGCTCGATGATAAAAGTGCTGCTTGATTGAGCCTCGCACAAATTCTCATTCGATCAATTTTCGAACACGAGAGAAAATAAAACAGCACTCTGCTGTCGATAAACAATATAAAATTAGATTAATGTGCAAGCTCTCCCTTTCTCTCTTTCTCTTGAAACGTGGCTACATATTTTCAGCAGCACAAACAATATCGAGCACCAAAACTTAATATGGCCAAAGTTTTGTGAAATGCATTCGGAAAATTGTGTGTCGGCGGAAAATTCTCTGACGCATCGATCACATGCCATTTTGTGTTTGCCACTCGGAAATGAATGCACAAAAATGGATAACAATCCTGAATAAAACCGTCGAAAATGGAAATGAGTCCATCAATTCATTTATTTCGATTTTGATTGATTGAGCAAAACGGACGACAGTGTCGGGAAAACTAGTTTTGTAGCAAACCACATTGCTAACCCATCCCTCTCCAGAGAAAATTGATGATGGCATTTCACATTTCTGGTAAAATGCATTTCAATTTTTGATCGCATTGAATTTCGAGCTGGCAAAACCGAAGCGAATACGTGATCATATCGACGATTGACAATCGCATTCAGCGAATTGTGAATTCCAATTATTTTGCAATTTTCGACAAAATGAAGCAGCTCACAGCTTTTCAAATGCGAACGACCATAACTTATGTGTCTATCTGTCTGCTACAGTGAATAAAGACATTTCGATAATAAAGTCTCACCAAAAAGCGCTACTAAAAATGTTCACATTGTTGTAAATCGATTCGCCGAGGAAAACGAATTTTCGGTGTTTCGTGTTTAGTGGGAAAACAATTAAAAAGTTCGTGTGTAAGCAGCAATTAAAAAATAGTGATTTGAAAAATATGGGAACTGTTGTCGGAACATGTATGCCGGAGACGGAACATCATCAAACCACCAACCATCTATCAACGTTAGCGCCAATCCGTCGAAGGCGTTATGGTAAATCAAATTAACACCTACTACCTTGCATTGCGATGTGTGTGTATGTGTGTGTGTGCACGGAGTGCTGCAATTAAAAAATTGCTACATTTTTGTTTCGCGACAGTAGTCGCTTACGCACGCGCATTCAAATAAGCATGATTAATTGCTGTTTGCATTTGGACACAGAGCGAAATTGAAGTGAAAAAACCAGTCTCGACTTCGCGATTCGATGAGCAAGCGTACACTCGTCGCACAATTAAGCTGGACATAAATATTACGGTCTGGTAAATTTGATCATCATAAATCAATATTTACGCTCTTGCTTTGGTTTTTTTTTCATTCGTTTGTTGTGGATTTTGTTTACGTTTTGCGGTATCTAATTGCAGGAGAACTTTTGTATGAATTCAAATGTGATCAAATCGATTGGATTCAATGCTATTCAGCAGTCAGCACTTTCCAACGATTCAAATGCGATTTGATAGCGTAGATTGAAGCATGTTGATTCAACGACACTATCGTATTTGTGTACAAAGTTAAGAGGCTTTGAATCAAATAATTTCGCGCAAAAAAAAAAACATTTCAATGATTGAATTATTAACTCTAATACCAAAACCGAAGAAAAAAACATTTCATTTGACGTAGACACAGCAGCAATTGAACTTTAAAAGCCCCATTATGAATGATGAAAAGCAAAATCATAGGCTTCAATTGCCGCTGTGGATATGATAAACGACTCTCCCTCCTCATTTGAATGCTTCGCTTGAAATCGAAAACCGAATTATTGGTTTTCGTTTCGGAATTCATTAACAATGCATGAAATGTTCGGAATATTCGAGAGTTCAAGGTTATTTTTTGGTTCACAATCGATTTTTTTTCCGTGTGTGTCGCTATCAAATTGAATTTCCATATTTCCATCCTGTTCTGTAATCGAGTACTGGATCATTTTCTTCGAACGCTGACCATTCTCACTGATCCAATTAAAAATGATTAAAGATTCCACTTTAATTGAATTTACTGGACGTGACTCACCATTGTTAGGTTTGGCCGTTTTTTTTTTCTCGCAGAATTCCCCACTGAAAATAAACCGAACCTCAAACGAATATTTTCCGCGAAGTAAACACTGTGAATAATTTGTGTGCCAATGTAATTTTCTGCCCCCATATAATTTGTACTCACTAATTGTCCAATACAAATAAATGCCAACAATAATATTGAGAGAAAGTATTTTCGTGCCAAATTCGGCCAATGGGCTTGGAAATGCCTCATTGTGTATTTTATTTGTTATAAACTACTGTTATGCATAATTTAGAATCACTTAGTCATCACATACACACGATTCGAAGAAGATGGAATAGCTTCATTCCAACGTGAATTGAAATTAATGACGTACAATCACGAATAGTAATGACGTCATTGCGTGCCGACTTAAATGTCATAGCATAATACACAATAAAAGAAATACCAGTCAATAAATAATTGATGAAACAGCAGCATGGTTGGGAAAAAGAGCTCATAAAATAAGTGGCGTCTGTCGTGTGTTTTAACTTAGATAAATTTTTCATATGGAATGAATGACATCAAAGATTCTTTCTTTAGATTCAATTCTCGTTTTTAATGTTTTTATCAAACGAATGCTTGCTTCAGCCAGTCAGTTGGGGATTGTATTGAAAAAATCCTATATTCATACTTTGAAATGCCATAAATGAGATTAAACGAGCGTGCGAACGAGCATGCGGGAGAGAGAGAGAGAATAGAAGCGAAAAAAATAACAGAAATCTGATGCTATGTTCAACAATGATCGATTGGCGGCATATGATAGAAGCACGTGATTGCTTTGATTGTGACATTATTAAATAATTGGTGCACAGGCACACACATGGTGAAATTGACCGAAAAGGTCAAGTAAAACTAACAACTGTGAAGCATTCATTGTGGACACACGTTTTGTGATGTGATTTAATGTGTGTGATTGTATCAATGGCACAAGTCCGAAATAAACAAATCGCATCCAGGGGATTTTGGCAAGACGAAATACTCAGAAATGTTTTTTTCTTGTCGTTAAGACAACGAGATTAAGGTATAAACATATGTTCAAGATATCTTGAATTCGATCTTCTAAACGACATTTTAACTGTATTTATCATTTCTTCGGAAATCACAGCGAAGAGCAATTTCCAAATTGTTTTCGTGGGAAGTTCCAAGAAAAACTGATTCAAATTACATTTTTCTTCGAGTGATTTGTATTTTCTCACTTCGGTAATAAATTGGCCCCTAATGTTGAACACTTTTCATATCTATTTCTAGCGATTGAAATTCTTCTACACACCCAATTATCGGAATTCAAAGATGAAATCGATAGGCGACAGTCTCAGTTTTCACATTGGAATCGAATAAAAGTTTTCAACACTTTTATCGCTTCTGGGTTCCGTACACGCTCCATATGATGCGTGATGATGAAACCGAAAACTCTGGATTTTATTATCGAATTTGTTCTATATTCTACACGTTTCATGCATAAATCAAGTGTCTGTTTTTGTATTGGATATGCGTGTGTTTGGAATTGAAACGCACTTCGTTGTCCTTTTTACCATCGAGCGAAATTTCGTTCGTTTGTACCATGAATGGGACTTACATATGTGTGTGTAAATTTTTACATGTCGTGTGATGGCATCCGTCACAAGATGAATGACTTGTTCGGTTTGCAAACTTTCTTTTTGAATCATATTTATTGATATTTATTCAACGATGGCATATACGCGATTGCGAGTATGCCATTTCCATTGTAGGCGCGGTGGGAAAATGTTGTACCAAACTCGAAAGGTTAATATTGAAAATACCCTGAAACTCTCATTTTGGTTACGAACGTACGGTTGCTATGCCATAAATGGATCCGGTCGAGCTCGGCTCTTGTTCCAACGAAAAAACAGACAATTATTTTTTTTCACTCTCTCTCTCTGTCGTGTTTTTTCCAATTAAAATTTATAACTTCAATCCAATTTAATGGTTTGTTTTTCCTTTTTTTCCTTTTTGCAGGTATTAAATGCCCAGTTTGCAGTAAATTTGTGCTACCCGACGATATAGAATGTCATTTAGTAATGTGCCTAACAAAACCTCGTTTATCGTACAACGGTAAGTGAAAATGTTGCTTCAAAAATAGAATCGGAATTGAAAATTGTCCTTTTTCGAATGAAACTCGATAAGTAATTTTGCGAAATGTAAATTTAATTCTGGTCAATTTAATCTACAGAGGACGTTTTAACAGATGCCAAGGGAGAATGTGTAATATGTTTAGAAGATTTAAATGCCGGTGATGTGATTGCAAGGTTGCCATGTTTATGTATTTATCACAAAGGGTAAGTGTAATGTGATGATGACGGTTGTGGCGGTGGTGGTGATGCTAGTTGGCCAACATGCAATTGATTTATATGCAATTTTATGTGCTGTATGTGTGTGCTGGTGAAACGATGACCCCATTCTATCATGACACATTCTCATTCTCTCTCTCTCTCTCTCTCTCTCTCTCTCTCTCTATTTCTCCGCTGAATTATGGCCCCATGAGAAATGCATGCATAATTCAATTGTTATTAGTACCTCGGTTTCACTTCGTTGCAAATGCTTCGACACCTGTGATTGATTATTATTCATCTCTTGCCCTTACTCTCGATTTAGCACCACCCAAAAACCACTTTTCAATTTAACAAAACATACATTACTTTGTGTGCGCATTCGGTTCGCTCTCAGATACATTCCTGATTTAATTAACGTACGTTTGCATATGCATCGGCAGTAAATTGTAAATTGCTGCAAGTCACATTAGGTGCAAAAGTAATTTTAATGTGACAGATGTTATTCGATTTGCCAGCAACGCAAATTTGTTTGGCATTGTTTGCAACAAAGTTTCATGCAAATTCATTGTGAGTGTGTAAATACTTCGTACCGTGGGAAGTGAATTGAATACAGAAATGTCCTTTCGAATAATGAATAAACATTTAATTAAATTTCATGTTGTTTTCATTTTTCATTGGGCTTCATTGAATACTTCCCCAGCACAAACCAGCATAATGAATTCATAATTTTGTTATAAAAAAAATTAATACATTGTTTTTTTTTCTCGTTCTCTTTGACATGTTGCAGATGCATAGACCAGTGGTTCGAAGTGAATCGCAGCTGTCCTGAACATCCTGGCGATTAGTTACTTTAAACAATCGAACAAATTCATTCCATAGCGCTTTATTTAGTCTACCAATTGTGCGGAATGGATGCGGTAAGCGGGGAATGAAAACCTAAGTGACGAGAAATTCTAGACATTTCAACGGGAATGGAACAAAAATGAAGAGTATCGACGATTTGATATTTGACAAACACATCTGCAACCTGGTTTGGATGACGGAAATGACGAATTGATTTTTTGTTGGAATGAAAACAACAAAGAGATGAAGAAGAAACAAAAGAAAACTCACTAACTCTTAACGAAATGCAAATGAAAAACATAACAAAAGAAGAAGAAGAAGAATAAGAAAGAAAGAAAGAAAGAAAATTCGATATAAATACAGTGATACATATTTCTATCAAGATAACGGCTTTGGTTTAAACACAAGTAGTAATTAAATGTAAGAAAACTAAGAATTAGCCAATTACATGAAATGTAATGAGTGTAACGCTTAAGTCAAACTGTGGGTGAGATTGTAGAGAGCGAATAGTGTGTGCGTATGTGCATGAGTGTATGTGTGTCCTGTGTGCCTGTGAAATGTGTGTTTTAAATGTGCAGAAAGAGAAATAGTAAACGGATAGCGCGATATAAAGAAAAAGGATTATAATAACCCAGACCGAATAGAAACGGAAATTTTGTTTACCACACAGCATACAGAGTCAATCTGTTGGAATCAACGAAATGATGTGTCGATTTGAATTGTTGAATGTAAAATTGTTTGCAAATCACTATTGAAGAGAATTTTTCATTGGTGGTGAAACAGAAAACGACGTCTATTATTGGATTGGTTTGTTTTTTTTCTGTCGTTGGTTTTTGTTTGTTTTACACAAAAGCCTTGCAACCGGTAACATTGTACAAACAAAAAGAAATAGCAATGTAGACATTAAATCACTTTCGATGTCAACCTAAACAGATTCTCTACTTTTGCCATACATCAACCGCCTCCCCATCCCAATGTGTAATTGTAAAATTCATTGAAATCGAATGTAAAATGTGCTTTTGACTAGATACAGCTTTCAACATTTTTTTTAAATCTCTCCGATTTTTACTACTTTTCGTTCTTGTTGCCCCATTTCAGGTGGCGACAATTTGATTCTTAACAATGTTCATGAAAACACTGAATTTTCGTCTCATAACCCATTCAAGTTTTTAGTCAGGATTCATATGTTGTGTCTATTTTCTTCGTGTAAATGAATGATTCACCACAAATTCATTTATCAGAGCTATACAATTTAGTAACCATTTGAATGGATGTGCCCATAAAAACAACTGATCTGCGCTTTTATATACAACAACAGAAAAACACACAAAATATTATTATTATGCATATGAAAACGATAAATATTTTAACCAAATCTAATTGTATAAACTAAACACTAAACTTTTTTTTGTTTCTGTTTTTTTTTTAAGAAAAAAATAATCCGCACGAATAAGAACAAGAAAAAAAATGGAGAAAAAAAAGAATTTTTGTATTTGTAAGGGATTTTTGTTTCTCGTTCGATTTTAAGTATATAAAATTAGAAACAAATTTCAACAACATAATTAGGGAAAAAAATAATTGTTCGATTAAGGGAATGAGACGATAATACCCCGATGAATTTAACTAGCAATCATCATGTGCGGCGAGCGAATCAAGTTCAATTTTTTTTAAATGATATTAGTTGGCGGATTTTTTTCTGCTCGAATGCAAATTCATTCACGCCGCAAAAAAAAAACTTTTGTAAATTTGAACTTTTTTCGCTCGCCAAACGATTAAGCGATTCTCTTGTAATAAAAATTCAAATAAAAAAAAACACGTGATAAATAATTTAGTCGTTTATTTTGCGAGTATTTGTGGTTGATTAGTTTTTTTTAACATGAAACTTTTTTAGAGCATGCAAAATAGAGAAAGAGTGAATAAACATCTACAGCAACGATAAAACAACGGACCCAATTCCGAGTCCGACATTTTTTTTCGTTTTCTTTTTTATACTGATTTTAAAAATAGAGCAAACTATGAATTTCCCTCGCTAAATAAAAAAAATCACATTAGATATGTTTAGTGTGGAATGATGATATTTTTTATTTTACTGGGAATCGGCTCAGAATATTAACAATTTTTTAATCAATCGATGACGACGACGATTCCCACAAAAAAACCAAGCGCATCTCATCATCATTGACGACTGCAATAGCTGATGATTTCTTGAATATATTACAGTATATATATTGTCTTAAACGTAATTTTTAAATAAGAAGCATTACGAATAAATTACAACAATTCTACTGAATGAAAAAAAGAGAAAATGCCCCGACAAAATATAAAAATATAACTACAAGAAGCCCAAATATTTATGGTCTTTGTATAAAACATTATTATCGATATTGAAACAGAATAAATACCAGCAAATTGTGAATGTTGAATAAACAACAGGCAACAACAACAACAACAAAAAACCATTCAACAATTCAGTGCAATTATTTTTAGATTAACAACTGGAAATAAACAGAAAAACAAAATCATACATGATTTGTGTCAAACGTTTCATTTTTTATTTTGTCACATTCAACGTTTTGACTTATTTGAGTTTGAACTCAAAATTGTTGTGTCCCATTCAAATGAATTAAATCCAGAGATACGGATTTTACTTTTCAGTTACCTGAAGATTTGTTTAACAAATTTCATATCAAATTCGATTGAGAAATTATTTTCTCCTAACAAATAACATTTGTTTTCAAATGACGAGTTTGAATTGGCCAGAAAATGAATAAATCTAAATAAAATGAGTAGAAATTCGTTGAAGAAATTTTTTTTTTAGTCAAATTTAACGTTTCCAATTGGTGCTTTATGTCATTGATTTTACCTAGGCAAATTTTTTCGATTTAGTTTAGTGTCTCAAGTCGATGTAAATCAATTGATAAAATATCTAAAGTAAAATTATTGTGGCTAAATTAATAAACGAAATACAGACGGCTCTGAACTGAATGGTTCTCACTTCAAATTCATCTTTTACCCCTAAAAGAAAACGCTTTTCACCATTAAGCTGATTGACACGATCTTTCGAATACAATAAACCAAACAGAAATTTCAGTTGCATCGACATGTGTTGACTGTTTTTTTCCCCCTAAATGAATGAAGATCAATTGCAGTGTTTAATTGAATTGTATCGTTCTTTTGTATTTGGATATAATCGATGTCTGTCGTGAATAATTCGCCAAGAAAAGAAAAACAACCATTCATACAATAGAATTAATGTGTTATGATTTCTTAAAAATAAACATAAACAATTTACAAAAATGGAACAAAACCAAACAAAAAATAAAATGAGAAACAAAAAAACGAATAAAATTGAATGAAAAACATTGAAAATACTGAGTGTTTTAATTGAAATTTTTAGTTTGTTTTTCTTTCCCCTTAAATTTGAAGAACAGAAACAAAATGAATCAAATAAAATTCTGAATAATTATTTTTAGACCGAAAAAAGGAACAAAGAAGGACAAAAATAATAAGAGATGAATGCTAGTCCATTTTCACCCGGCATTCAAATTCGCCGCCCGGCTAAGCGCCGAAAACAGCGACATCGGCTAATGTGCTGAATCTGCAAAAAAAAAGTTTGCTTGTTTGCAGGACCTGCTACTGTCACTTTGCTCACTTCATGTCAAAAAAAAAAAACGGAACGAAAACATTGCGTCCCGAATTCAGCATTTCCTACATCTATCTATGTGTTACTAGTGGCACAGGCTGACAAATGGCGCACACACATGCGCTGTTTATCTCAATCAACGAGCACAAAATCCCAACAACAATACCAAACGAATGTTCGTCGCATGAGGATGTGCACACAACAACAACTATACATGTAGCGAGCATCGATACACTGTTTCCAGTTGGCCCGTATATGGTGCTGTACAGCACCCTCTGAATAGCAAACGCGTTCACCATCACACAAACACGCACACATCGACACGCGCATCCCATCGCTGTGCATGCAATTCACACATACAAACGAGGAATTTATCCCTTTTTCATGAATGATTCGGTTCTTCCATCATTCGCATTTGTGGGAACAGTGTGTACGGATGTGAATAGCGCACCGAATACGGTCACACCCTTACTGTGTAGCAAAAATTGGAATATTTTTTTTCTTCTTCTTTTATTACATCTCTTAGTTCTTTATCAACAGAAATTCATGCAAGAGTGATAGAACGGAAAGAAAAGAATCGACGGCGACATTTATGTGTTGAAAGTGTGTTATCAATTATCGACAAATTTTGTGTTATTCATTTGTGGTAATCAAGTAAATGGTGCATTTTTCGTTGTAAAACCAAATGTAGCAGCGTATTCGGGATGTGTGTGTGTGTATGAGAAATCAAGTGCGAATGAAATAATGTTGACGTGAAATATTTTTCGGCTGTGCCATTCGCGTACTCCATTGTGGTTAAAACGGGAACACGTAAGAAACAAAGCCAAAAGATACTAGAGTTCGATGTCCGGTTTTTACTATGCGCTGTGCGTACTGAAAACGAACGAGACAAGTGCAGATAGTGTTCAGCCATTTGAATAAATAAAAAAAAGAAAGAGAAAAAAAAATACACAGAAAATATTGAATTGCGTATCATTGCACGTAGTGATTTATTTTATTTGTTTTGCTCGTAGTGATATTAATAAGCAAAGAAAGAAAGAAAAAAGGAAAACTTTAGGTGAAGTGACAAGGAGCTAGTTAGATTTGTGTAATCGAAACGTAGATTTATTGAAATTGTTTCGATGGCGATGAACGGTGTCGTTGACGATCAATACAAAGTGCCGTTGATTGCCAAGCTATTGCACCAACTGCCCCATTACAATATCACATTTCATCGAACGAACAACACTTTTCGGCCAACCGATGAAGTTTATCTCGAGGTAAGTGCCATATTTGCTCTGTTTCCATTTTCTGGACTCATTTGCGCTGCCATGAACAGCATGATTTATGCAAACATTTACGAAAACACACACACACACACACACACACACACACAAAAGAAACCGTCGAAACGTAGTAGCATACTAGTTCGAATGAGATAAGATGGGAAGTGAATGAGAGCGAAAGAGAGCGGAGAAAACAAACAGCGAAATAAAAGAGCGATTAATATATTCGTTTTTGGATGCGGTGAACTCTCGTCGAGGCTACATTTTGTCTATGTGCATTTTTTTCGCCATTGAATAGATTTAGGCGAGTTGAATAGAAGTCGACGAACATAAATAGGACGTCAAGTACTTTATTTTTCCATTGCAAATAGCGAATAGACAATATGAATGAATATGAAATTGTCTATGGAATGCATTTCTTTTGATAGTGTGTTTTTTCCGTTTTCTCTTCGCTTTTTTTCTGCGTAACTCTCTTTTGCCGTTCGTGTTGCTAACATAACATTGAATGCAATGGAATTGACCGTTTAATGCACAATACGCTTCTAATTTTTTGTCTCTCTCTTCTTTTCTATTTACAGAGTTTGGGAATCCTTGGTTCTGCACCGGCTGCACTGCTGATCCTTTCATTGTTCGGGCTGTTATTGTACTTATTGACGCGATGTTGTGATCGAAAACCACGAACACAACACTCCATAACGAGTCTGAAAGTGACATTGTCGGTGGTGACGGTACTTTGTTGTGCAGCCATTGGCCTAGGCAAGTGTGGTTTTTATTCTCTATTTATTTTTCAGTTTTTTTTTTTGTTGTCATTTTATTTTTTTAACACCTCTAGTTTTTTCCTTGCTTTCACATCAAATTTGTGTTATCCTCATTTATACATTGTCGTTTCGTTTGTTCGTCCATTCGTTCGACCTGTTCGTGTTTCGTTGGCAAATTTCCATTTTCACAAAATGACAATAAAATATTAACTAATCGCCAAAGTTGTGTAAACACGAGCCGAACTTTGGATTTTCTGCTAATTCATGGAAAATTTAAACAAAAATGGAAACAGAGAGCGAGCAGGAGCGAAACAAAAAGGCTTTTACGGCTTTCCATGAAAATGCATGGTGTGATGAAAAATAATGGTAGATAGTGTTCGTTTGAGGCATAAATAAGGTCTAACCATATTGTTGGTGTGGCCAATCCTCTATTGATTTACATTTTAATGTATTCAGTCATCATAATGGCTCTGACACTAAAGTCTAAATACCGATATATATATATATATAAATATATATATTTCGTCGCTTGTCTCTATACAATAATAAATAACAACGCACTGCACAAATACGAAAAACGACGAGCGATAAATCGGTATTCTTGTTTTTTTTTCGGTTCAGGGTTGAAAATAATAAAACACACCTTCATTGTTTCCTTCACGATATGAATATGCTCTCGCCGAAACCGAGTTTGTGCCAACGAAATTCAAAACCAATGCGATGGATATCCATTTCCATTGTGGATTATCATTGTATTATGGCCCAAAACATACATACGTGCCGCAAAATTCACATATTCATGCATGAGATTTGTGTAGTTGAATAAGCAAGAATAATATAAAATCAACATCGTGCGCGCTCTGACTCAAATATATATGAAAAGCGTATACGTATGACAAAACGAGACGAGACAAAACTTCAACTCAGCTCAACTCAACTCAACTCGACACTCTGACTTTCCATCCGTGCATCCATCCCATTCATTTAACGGGAAAATGGTTTTGATCACTCGCTTTTAACATTTATTACATTACACATTTGAGAGTGCTTTATATGGCCACAAATAGCGTATAGTACAAAGCAGTTAGCTAGCACAACTCAATTTAATCAAGTGCAATCCTATGCATTTTTAATGAAAACTTCTTTATTTTTTCATACATTCATGCACACAATACACAAAACCACCACCGAATTACTCGAAAAACTGTTCATGCACACACACAAACTATGGCTGATGCATTTATCGCACCGCACCATTTGTACCGTTCGTTCAACAGGACTCTATGGCAATGATGATTTGCATAATGGTCTGTTGGAAGTTTTACAATCGGGTCGAAAGGTGGATAACATAATTTCGTCGGTGCGAAACCAAACCCAAACATTGGAAAGTACATTGGCAAACAAAATTCGACCGCAGCTGGTTGAGCTGGCCGACATTTTTGACCAGCCAGCATCAAATCAAACGGCACTCTCACAGCTCATTCTCTCATTGAATATCGTACAAGGAAATGTTACAACGGCAAAAAATGCGGCCGCTGACATACGCAGACCTCTAATGCAAGTTACAATCACATCCTTTTTATCGGTAAGTCATAAAAAAAAGTCATAATTTTTTTTCTCTCGATTCGGAATATCGATTTTCAAGAGTTTCACTTTATTTATTGCTCACATAAACATTCACACAGAGAGGAGATCAATATGAACTGATTCGTTGGCCTGGCACAGTTGCTGTGCTAGCTTTGCTACTGGTTTTATGCGCTGTTCTACTTGTAGGTGTTGCACGACACTCTCGATGGTAAGTAATTTGAAAAATTTATCCCAAAAAAGAAGTTGAATTGGTTGTAATCATTTGACTTGAATTTTCTTTTCCTTTTTTTTCAGTGCTTTGATTTTGTTTAGTGTTTGTGGTTTACTGGCCGTAACTGGATCTTGGTTGATGTCGGGTTTATATCTGTCGAGTTCGGTGGCTGTTGGCGATCTGTGTATGGATCCAGCCGGTTATCTTGTGTCACAAGCACCCAACGATTTACCAACCGAAGTTCTACTTTATTATACGCAATGCGAAAGTGTTCGCTCCAATCCATTTACGCTTCGATTGCGTGAATCACAAAATGCCATCAATAATGCACGTTCGGCTATGAATATTGTCTCTAGGCATGTTTTTTTCTTTCAATACTTTTTCATCCATTTTCCCTAAAAACCATTCTCTAACTGATTTCGTTTTGGTATGATTGTAGAATTTCATTGGTGCTATACAAATCGGCCGGATTGCAACCGTAAATATTTTATACTTGTTTTTTTTTTTCAATTGTTGCTATCAATTTATGGTTTTTACTCATGCCCAATTTGATATTTGTAAAAAAAAAAACATAGGAAACTTGGAGCTGTTACGGCTGATTTGAATAACAGTGAACGACTTTTGACGACATTGACAGCGCTGGTCGATTGCAGAGACCTTCATCGCAGCTATTTGGCTGCAACGCGAGGCCTGTGCGAGAGTGGGCTGCTTGGTTTGCTATTGATGCTGATTGCAAGTTTTACTGCCGCCATTTTGCTCACAATTATGGTTTGGGTCGATTCGCATACATGGATTTATATAAGAAAGCGTATTGATTACTCACAAGTTGACGAGGCGTCTTATGCCTCGAACCATGGTCAACAACCTGGTGCCCCGATCCACCCACAACAACAACCGAATCACAACAACAGCCACGTCGCCGCACGTACCCTTCCACGAAATATGCACAATGGGTGAGGAATGAAAATAAAACATCAAATGAGAGGTGCATTGATTCGAAGAGAAATTTAATTGGCTTTATTTATTGTGATTTATTTAGACCTCCGGTTATAAGTGGTTCGCACACATTGCAGCATCCCGGTCGTAATAAACAAGAGATGATTATGGCCGCGCAATATCAACAACAACAACAACAACAGCAGCAGCAACAGCATAATCCAAATATACGTCAACTCGGTTCGCATACCATGACAATGGGTCGCATGCCGCCGTCTCATATGAGCCCACAACATCACGGCGCCAACAAACACGGTGAGTCGTTTGTATTATGTCGAACACATTTTCTTTCCACACTCATGTATTGGCTTGGATTTTTCTTTTCATTCTTTTGTTCGAAAAAAGTACTTACACATCATACATACATACACACCTATATATATTTATATACGTAGCGCCTTTTGCGACTGATTTATTAATGATACAATTTTTCTTGCCTTTTTTCTTTTCTTTGTTCTTGTTTCCATAATTTTTCTTTTTGTCTTTGTTTCTTCTTTGTTTCGGTTGTATTTTGTTTGATTTTCACTCGTAATTCGTTTTGTGCGTATGTAACGTAATTTTGTTGTGGTGGATTAAAGGACCAACTAATGGTAAATACGCCACATTAAGCAAGCAATGTAAAACCTTAGAAGCTAATGATTATTACTGAAAATCAACAGTGTGTACAGATGCAAGACAATATGCGATGCAACAACAACAGCAACAACAAGGAAATGCCCAACAGCCCGCATACCATCACCAACAAATGTCACAATATGGCCAAACACAGCCAACATACCAAACTCAGCCTCAATATGTTATATCTCAAGGTCAACCGCCACAAATGCAAGATCGCCCTCGTCAAAATGCTCCAAATGATCCAATGGCGCATAATATTTATAATCAACAAATGATGGCCGCTCTACCACAAAACGTTCTCTATCATCAGCAACAAATTCAAAATCATTATTCATTGCAACCACAACCACAGCCAATGCATCACCGATCGCCACAAACCAATCAACAGGGAATGCCACCACCCGGCCAAATGCATCCACAACAGCAAAATATCTACTCGCACAATAATGCGGCTGTCATCATGTCTGGAGCGGCCACTTTGCGTCGTCCGCCACAAAATCAGGCTCGTGAGGCAATGGAACAGAATCCAAATACCAATTTACCCGATAATATCATGATGGATCGTGACAAACAGCAGATGTTCAAGTATTCAACATTGCGTCAAGGTGGCAAGTTTGATCCGAGAAACTTTGGACCACGTCCCAGCATTCCGAACGGTGCACAAAATCCAGCAGCACAAAAGCCGTCGATTTTAAATTGTCCATTGCCTGAAATACCCAAAGAACATGCAGCCAGCAATGGTAATGATCCAAATAAAATCACATCACCACGCAATTTGAACACCAACGGTGGAGCTCCGCCACTTAATCAGCCTACAATGACACGGTAAGTGCCGATTTCATTTTAATCTTTCCATTTTTATGCAACGGCTCTGAATTCACATAGAATCTTTTCCATCCCAAAAACAACAAACAATGTATAGCACACTGCAAAGACCATTCAAAAATCTTCCACCAACTGGTAAAGCGATTCCTCCACCAAAAATTGCCGATTCATTGTATCAATCGAAGGCGGCTCTAACCAAGCCACCAATCGCCCCATCGACCGCACATCCAACGAATGGCACCACCACCACCACAACAACGCTATCAAATTCACATCAACCAGCAGTCCAACCACCTTCGTCACCCCCTTTACCTCCGCCACCTGAGCCAACACAAAACCTAGATTATGCTGTGACTGAATTGTAAATCCAATCTCGAGACATTTATTTCTCATTGCGTGCGTGCGTGCGTGCGTTCCATCCAAATCACGCACCACGAACGAAGAGATCTGAATTGAATTCAGCAATTTAAAATCGTAAATATTTATCGTTCAATGATGCCAATTCCTCACATTTCGAGCGCAACATTATTATAAACATGAAGTTGATCAATTACATTTGAAATGCAATCGTGTAAATATTGCCCAAACCAAAAACAGAAATCAATGATCTTTTTTACTATCGTCCTTATAATTTCCCAAAAAAAATACATTGTCTCAATTGTTGAACGCTTGAATATTGATTTGAGTTTAAATTTAGCATAGAAAATTATCATTTAGGTCAATATAATGTAATCAATAAAAAAAACCAAATAATAATATGAACGGTTATTGTGCAACATAGGAAGCTCCACTACGTTTCTCACAAGCGCACCGGAGGATGAGTATCATGCGTGAGCATCATGCGTGGCACACGCACACACACACACAAACACACAGATAACATTATTTATAGAATTTTGATTGATAGCAATCTCTCGTCGGAACTATTAATAATGATAACAGTAACGGTAACAACAACAACCACAAGCATATTTATATAACTCATTAACTTAACTTGTAGCATACATTTTTGGAACGAATGCCGATGTATCGGCCTAAAAAAACATGATCGATTGAAGGAAATTAGATATTTAACGCAAAAAAACTCCAATAAACTGATAGCGGGTGAGCGAATGATATGGTTGTTTATGTTGGTTGGAGAGTGAGAGAGAGAGAGAGAGAGTGCGAGGTGCCAAAGAGGATTTTATGAAATCGAAACGAATTATAATGATGAGTGAATCGAATGTGGAGTAGAGTTTTTAGACACACATTTTTACCTTCTTTTAGACCCTCGTTTACACAATAAACCCCTCTATTTTCCAAAACGGAACACAAGAGCAAATCACACTGACGAAATTTTTTTCACGGCGTTTTCAATAAACCACAAAAAAGAACAAAACAAGGGAACAATCACACATCTGTAGCTCACATCCCACATTTCACACACCAACAATTCAATTTAATGCTATTTTAGAGCGTTTCAAATCACAACACAATTTTTCGACACAAGCATCGTTTTTCCCGTAGATTTTCCGTCATTTCGATTTAATTGAATGAATTTAGCGTAATATTTGAACAAAAAAAAACATAAGAACAAGAAATGAAGTGAATAATGTATAACCAATAATTTAAAAAAGAATGATATGAAAAAAATGAACGTATTAATCACAAAGCTAAGTCATAGTCATTTACATAGAATGAGGTAGAGAAAAAATGCCATCAAACACACCGAGTATGTTCCTACTGAGAATTTAAAAAAAACATGCTGAATCCATATATGCAAAATGCATCTCACACTGTATATAACATAGGTATGATCGCATATTTGTTGCAATCGAAAACTTGCTTTAGACACACATTGATTATTCGGTCACACATTGATTTATAAATACACTTACTATCGAATTTTCTATTATTAGTCCGTACCATATCTGAAATTCAGTCGTGCAAGCAAAAAAAAATACAGTTCCATTTGTCATTGAAGTAACATCTTTTAGATTTGTTTTATTTTTTTATGGTTTTTATTTTCTGTTAAAAATAGTTCTGTTTTTTTTCTCCTGGAACTATTGCAAATTTTTTATCATTGAGAAGATGAAAATACGCTTTTCATCATTGAAATATGTCGTTTTATAAGAAGTTCTTAAAAATATCTCCGAAAATTGGAGAAAAATACAACTTTTTTGGAATCCCATTTGGCTTTGATGATGATGCAATGAAAATGCACCAAACATTTTTAAAAATTTACACACAAAAACGAACAATTTTTTTTAATAAATTCTGAACATGCAATCGAACCAAAACTGTTTTAACAATAGATTAACCAGGAAAGAACTATCAAACAATATAAATGGCATCTCAGGTTTTGTGAATTAAAACACCAAACACTGCCATACAGCACAATAGACACAATGTCTTTTTATAAGAAACTGTTTTGGAACAAATATTTTGAAATTCATGGAATTTTTTTTTTGATTTTGTTTTTTGAAGAATGACTCATTGTAATTATCAGCGTACAAAGAATTTTTAGTGGTTAAAAAAAAATTGGCATTATAATATCAATTTTGAATATAAGATTCAATCGACAATGAAAATCAGTTCCAAGTTGCATTTGTTTCATACATAATGAACATTTAGTTAAAATAAATGGAAGGAAAATATTTCAACGAGAGAGAAAGAGAGAGAGAGAAAGCAGGATTTTTTTTGTTTGTTGTCGGAAAACGATTCCATGAATGTATTGATAATAATGTCATTCTATTTTTATTGTCTCTGAATATTAATGTCATTTGTATCGATTTAAGAAATTTTTCAAATTAATTCAAGTAAATAAAATCGAACAGAAGTTGCGATACGAAAAATTATTATGTACTCAGAAAAATGAAACAGAAATTAGGAAAAAAAATAGAAGCTCAGCTCAACTTCAAGTGTGATGTATATTTTTGACCACGAAAGAACATCGAATCGTTTACATTCTTTGGTAAGAATCAATTCGACTCAAGGCGGTTAATATACAATTGATCACACAACAAACAGTTTTTTCTTTTGCCGAGCGATGGTAGTGAAGAAAAATCAGCAAACCAAAAACGTATTTATAATTATTATGGGTTAGAATGGTTGCCATTCAAATTTAAAACAAAAAAGACATGAACTTACTAGTAAACGAATAAAAAAAATGTACTAAAACAGAATTAAAATGGGAATTCGTGTTAAATTTCGTGTTTTATTTTTTTTTCATTTTTAGGAACAAATTAAAATTCACACTGTGGATTAACACAGCCATCATGGACCAGCCTGAATATGCTGAAGCTAATACAAAAATCAAAAACAATTCCATTTTATTTTTATTCATTCAAATATATTTTAATCAGAGCTAGCGTCAAACGTTCAACATCTCTTATGTCCACCCAAGATGTAATATATGTAAGAAAAATTACATCGAACCATTTACAATTTGGTTTCCGGAAGACATTTGGAACCGTGTTCTAAACGGAATTAAACGTTTTAAATTTTTATTTTTACTTCAACACGACGTTGCTGAGCTACATTCAATAACGATGCAAGTTATACGAATATATAGCGATATCTCTTGTTTCTAAATTGAGAACCGTCAACTATTCATCATATTGCAGGGCTCACTTGACTTTTGTTATAGATATTTTCGTCGCAACACAGATCATTTATTTCAAAGCTGAGAAACAGAGCTTGAATGTAGCTCAGCAACGTCGTGTTGAAGTAAAAATAAAAATTTAAAACGTTTAATTCCGTTTAGGAAACGGTTCCAAATGTCTTCCCGAAAGCAAATTGTAAATGGTTCGATGTAAATTTTTTTACATCAATTACGGCTTGAGTGAACATTAGAGATGTTGAACGATTGACGCTAGCTCTGATTAAAATATATTTGAATGAATGAAAATAAAATGGAATTGTTTTTGATTTTTGATCAAATATCACAAATCGTTCAGGCGGGATTGAAAGCAATTGCAATTACCTTCAAATTGAGCCATTTATCATTCCAATAGCTCCAACCAATTCCGAGAACGGCACAAAAACCTGTTAACAATAACCACTCAGCCCAAGTTCAGAGTTTTTGTACTAACATAATTCGTCAAAATTCAATTTTAGTAGCCAAAAGACGTTCCTTGATATGTACTAAATAAAACTGGACTGGTTCACACAGAATTTCAGAACATTTTATCTGCGTAAATCGATCAATGCCTACAAGTGCATCTGTCGATAGAAGCTGTAAGATATCAAATTGAATTAAATTGTCTAGAATTGAAAATGTCTGATTGGTATGTCATCTGAAATATTGAGGCTTGTGATTATCCCGATGTGGTCTTGATAATAAACCAATTGTTCCCATTTCAACTACAGATTGATTTATGAAAAAAGAAGCTCAACTAAAGTTCAAGTGTGATTTATACTTGGCCATGAAAGTGTATCGAATCATCGAATCAATTCGACCCTAGATATTAATAAACAGACAATAACCATAAAATAGTTTCTCTTTTGAGCCACGACTAGTTGATGAATAAGCTATTGAAAATGGTTGCGGAAAAATAAAAGTACAAAAAAAAACATCCATAGAAAAATTGTACGAAAACTAAATTCGTATTGAGTTTCTAGTTTTATTATATTTTCCATTTTTAAGGAAATTTCAAAAAAGTAATCACGGATTACGGATTAATTTTAGATGGTTTCATTTTTCAGAAGTTTGGTATTAAATGAATAAATACGCTTTTCTTAAACATAAAAATCTTCTTTGCATAGTCTTTTCGCTACGCAAAATAATCTCAATGAAATGTAATGATTGGTGTTGTGGCTGTGAATATCGATCAATGCATCTGAATATCAGCTGGAATCCCTTTCGTCTTACGCTTTCTTCGCACTGAATAAACAAAGCAATGTAATAAAAACGAATTAAATTTCAATCGAATAATTGAGTTAAATGAATTCAACTCACCGTGGCAAGTAAGCTCGTTTGAGTTGAGCCAATGAAACCGAACCATTGCATAAGGGGCACAAATTTTGACATTGGACTGACCGTTGGATACATTTCGAACAAAACATATGGCCGCACGGGGTGAAAGATAATTCCTGTTCACCAAAACTATCCAAACAAATTGTGCATTCCAATTTTAGGAGCTTCCCTCCATTCGGTTTCGATATTGCTTTACGTTTTCTGTCCATTGTATAAATACTTTTGGGTGTTTCAGCGCTGATTTCCACCTCGATAACAATTGAATTATTTCTGACGAAACCATTCTCAGGTGTTAGCAAATCGTTCCATGATGCAAGTAAAACGGTGAATCTGTCGAGGTACCGCATCTCTTTCGATTGAATCTCTTCAATTGGCTTTCCAATGTTCATCAATTTGGCCAAAATGTTCACTTTACATGGGAATTCTCTTGAATTCTTTTTTGCCATACACTCCTCCAAAATGAGTGCGAGTCCATTCGTCGGATACTTGTTGATTATGACGTGCCAAAGTGTGTTGCGCAACATGAATTCCGGCGTACGAACGGCCATCAGATGTTCGATATTGGTAACTGTCAAACGGAATTTCGTACGGTAACCTTCTTCGCAACTTTTGCCTATTTCCTCGAAAATCAACTCACTCTTGTTCGGGTTATTTCGACCAGCCATCGTGATTTTAACCTCCAAAAATATCGTATCATTGATCATGTAACCGCTGTTGATATTTAACAAATCGTTCCATCGAAGCATTCGTATGCCATGATCCATTCGTCTACAATCAAAAACGTACGGCACCAAAGGTATTTCAATCGGATTCACATTGTCTATGAATGACACCAGTTTAAATGTTGGTGAAGCAACAATTGACCATTTCGATGATGTGTCTCTCTTTGCACAACGCAAATAAACTCCAAGCCATTTTTCTCCCTTTACCTCTTCCTTGCGAACGTACACCGTCCATGGGATGTCATGAACATACAACTCACGCGAACAAATTGCTTTCAACGCACTGACATTCGGTATATCCAACAGAAAATGGTTTTGATGCACTCTCATCGCGCTGGTATTCTACTTGCCTTGATGATTTGTAAATGAAAAAGCAAATAATCGAACACAGTTTTTTTATATGAACTTTTTTTTTTGAATATTTAATTGTGGAAAATAAATAATATCTTACTTTTTTCCGCTGAATTTAATCCGATTGGATGATGTGTTGGACTCAATGCGCAACTCAATGCGACTCTTTCAGTGCGAATAAGAACGATGAGTGTGTGCAAACAAGTGGTAAATCTCCGATGCAAACTGTCAACGATTTGACAGGTCAATGTTTTGATAGCCCATTGAACATTTGAACCGGCGAGTGTTTCAAACTAACGCCGCAGCGATTTTGTTTCTCTTTTGAAATGAACATTTTTATGTTGGATTATGCTGTGTAGATCTAAGCCGAATTATTCAATATGAAAATAAAACACGGGAATCGTGTTATCATTCAAAAAGGAAATATGACGATTTATAATGATTTAGACATTTCATTAGTGATAACGTCAATTGCTATTCGATTATGTGATGAACCGGCAAAAATCAACTGCCATCTGGTTTGAGATAATGACTTGAGAGCAGATTCGAATCGAACAATATTTTCGTTTTATTGATAGAATTTCCAACTATTTATACCCTGACAAATACATACAATTACAATTTCTTTTTTCATTTATGTCACTTTACAATTGATAGATTTTTTTTTATTGAATTTAGGATTCCTATCTGATTTGTCTTTGCGCTATTGATATTGAATAGGAGTTTCTTTCGTGAATTTATATGAACTTATGAAATTATCTTCTCTCTGTTAATCATCATTAGTTTAAGCTTGAAAATAGTAAGGTCATCTAGAACATTAGCTGCACCGTTTTCAATTCTAATTGTTGCTTCAACACAACGTTGCTGAGAGGGTTTAAGACCATACTTATTATTTCACCGAGTAGCATATTTATTAGAGCCAATCTTCGCGTCCTAAATATGCTGAAAAAAAATTCTGAAACTAACATCAAGCCATTTACGATTTGCTTCTAGTAGATTGTATCGTTTTCAATGACGATTGTCACTTTAACACAACTCAGCTTAGCTAAACTTAAAACCGATTTGAAGTCATCCGAGGCTATTGCCATATCTTTCGTATCGACTGAAAGAGCCGATAAGTTTTCAACATACTTCAGGGCTTTTTTGATACCAGCTAAAGTTATTTTTGGGCTAATACTCCTAATATTGTCCTGTTTCACACAGACCATTTCTTCCAAAGCCGGTAAATGTTTAACATATTCTAAGAGTGTTTCATCTGACATTTGTGTAATATACAGTTTTTTCAGTTGTTTCAACTCCGATATATTCAGACTGGATGTGGAGAAATGCGTATAATCATTCAAAATTCCCAAAACTTTTATTGGAACTTTATTTTCAATGAGCGAATCTATTAATCTACCCACTGGAATAATATCTCTTCGCGTGGAAATAGCCAAAGACTTGAGGTTCCGCAATTTGCTTATGTGCAGCAGGTGTTCATTTAAACTGGGTGATGAGTTATGCAAGTGCACGAACAGCTTTTCCAGGTTTGGTGTCAGATTGGCGATGTTTTCGTAAATGTGTGGTGTTATTTGATTACACAAACGTATGCAAAGGCTTTTCAGTTGTGGATTTAATTTCAAGAATTCAACGGCCTGATCAAATCGCAATTGATGGACGTAACGGAATGTGACAATTCTAAATTGCGGAAATGGTTGAATGATCCAGTCGACTTCTTTGATGTTTCCCGATATCACCAATCTCCCCAGTTGCGACGTACACTCAAAATTGTGAACGTTTGCATACAATATTTCTAGTTCGGATAACTCTTGAAATGGGGATCGGGTGTTGAAATTGATCGCATTGTATGAATAAATTTTAATTGTTCTCAACGTTCTTCCACAATAATCGGCGATCATATTTTGAATATCATCGTGAAGTTCATCACCATTGAAACAAATTCGCTGTACAATTCAGTTAGCACGAACTGAAATAACAATGAAATATTTGTTCAATATATAAATGAAAAATAATTGTGAATTTCTAAATTGAAAATATGTAATTTAAACGCACAAAAAAAGCCGAATAGTTTCGTTGTACTATGGAATTGCTTTGAACATTCACTTTCCGCTTTGAGATAGTTGAACAATCGTGACAATTCGTATCAAAACCACTGCAAATGTAACTTCGTTGAAATTCCCTTTTCCACACTCTGACTAAGGAGCAAAGGAAACTTGATGATGTCTCAAATACACAACGAGACTGTATCGTTCTAAACTTAAGATGCACGAATGAAGACTTGGCCTAAATTGTTCGATATATATAGTGATATCGGGTAAGGCATAGCCCAAACTGTTGTAGTCTTCTCTAGAGAAATGAGTGCACCAAATATCACAGATAACTCTTAATCTCCATTAATTCCAATTTTTATCTGTGTACCTGTAACCCTTTTGTAGGGGATGGCTTAAAACCATTCCAGCAGGTAATAATGTTTATTGGAACTAATAGAAGTAAATTGCTGTATTTACTTTTAATCGGCTGATTAACCATAATTCGAAAAAAAATTCAAATCTGTTGAACACAGTTCAGAAATTGTGTAACCATTTCCAAACATGCTCGTTGCCTTGATGTATTCTTCCAGATACTTACATAATTTTCATTTGGATTATTCGTTTAATGCTAACAAATGAACCTGTTAATAACAGTTGTGAGCAAAACGATGTCAAATTGAAGCAAACTATTTAGAATTGAAAGTGTCCGATTATTAGTATATCATCAGATGTCGTTTGAATTTAAATCTTTTTTTATTGTCATACAGATGAAGAATATGTTTAAAGTTCTGAGGAATTTTTTTAATATCCAACTAAAACACTAAGATATGTGCATCCGAATATATTTGTTACTCTAGTCTCATGAAAATTGACGATCTTTGACTCTAGTCACTGATAAAAATGTTGTATTTGTACCTTAAAGTATTCTTCACTTATATCCAAATTGCCTTTTTTACACAATCTTCTCATAAATTTAAATAACAATGTTGACTAGCAACGAACAGAATACGTATAAAAACTGTGATGTTTCGCATGACACATGACGGTAATGATAAAATGTATGGTTATGTTGCGATTAACATGGTTTGATGCATGCAATGCTAATGGCTCTAGCCAATTTTCGCTTCTAGCAGCTGGATCATCATTGTTGGCTCTGGCCGATCATTGATGGGAACGGTTGGATCATGTGAATTGTTTCGCTTAGTTTGAGCTATAAAGTCAAGCAGATAACACAGATAGATTAGTTGGTTTAATATTTTGAATTCAATGGCAAAACTCACTATGGCAAATGGGCCCGTTTCACTTGGTTCATGGTGACGCGGGTTCTACACACTGGGCATGTTTTACGGAGCTTGACGGTGTTTTTGATGCATTCCTCGCAGAAAAGATGACCGCACGGTGTGAATGAGACATCTTGACCCTGGAAACGTTGCAAGCAAATAGCGCATTCCAATTCAAATCGTTGGGTTGGTACGTTATTTGCATTTGTGTCAACACCACACAATGATTGATTTGGCTCTAGTACAACCTCAATCACAATCGCTTTTCCCTTGTTAAGCCCCTTTTGTCGATTGAACACATCAACCTGTGATGCAAATGATTTTATGGCCAAATTTTGATTGAACTTGAATTTTTTCGTCTTGGTTTGCTCGATTGACTTCCCTCCGATTCCAGCTAACAACTTGACCGACATTTTGACATCAGCTGTAAATTCGGGATGTTCGAGATTTCTGCATTCCAAACGAATACCGTATTCATTCTTATGGTCTTTGAACACAACCAAGAACCACGGTGCATTTTGGAATGTAATTTGTGGTGAACGAACTGCCAACAAGCTGTCGGCATTTGTGATGGTCAATTGGCACTTCATGGATCGCCGTTCAGCACCACTTGCACCAATATCCTCGAAAACCAATTGGCTTTTGTTCGCATCATTCGGATCGGCGACGATTATTTCGATTTTGACACTGATTGTGTCATTGCTCACGTATTGCTTTGCCACATCAAGTAAATCACTCCATTTCAGTAGCCAGCGATCCCATTCAGTTTCGTTGTGATTAAAAACAAACGGTGACGTGTACATTTTGCGTGCATTTTGCTTGCCACCGAACGAAAGCAATTCGATTGATGCGTACGCAATGTGTGACCAATCTGGGGAGTTGTGTGTGTTGGCGCAGATTAACGAAACGGCAAGCCAATTTTCACTGCTATAGCGGCTTTTGTAAATTCCAACTTTCCATGGTGTTCCTCGGACGACGAATTCGGGTGAAAAACATTTATCCAATGCACTAACCTTTGGTACATCAAACTGGAATTTGACGTACGATACAGTCGGCTCTTTGTTTGCATTTGCCATGGTGTTCCTGTTGCTGTTGCTGTTGATTTGATAAATATCGAATGAATTTCGTTGATCCGACTGATTTTTGGTACTATTCACACATTACATTTAATAAAATACTTACATTTATCCCGTTTAATCTATCCAAACGAATTAACAATGCACAAATCAGTTCGGTTCACCTGTGAGCTAACACAAGCTTGCGAACAAGTGGTTATGTTCTAGCGCCAAATTCATCTGTCATCCAATTTGACAGTTTGGAGTGTGAGTAGTGAAATGCTCTCTCCAAATTAATCGATTTAGATCAAAAGCAATCAAGGCAATTCTACAGGTTCCAAAAATATCGGATCATTATGCAAAATATCCCCCTTTCGTTAAAAACTATTCATTTATTACAACAGACATTGAAATGCGTCGTATGATCGAATGTGCAAATCTGCTCATCACTCAAATCGTCTACTCACAACGAACCTGTTTATGCTGCAAATTTGAAAATGCGTTAAGAATCAAATGGATTGAATGAACGCTTTATTTTAAATTACTTTCCAAAATGAATTTATTCATAGTTGTTTGTATAATTTAACGGGAATGCATGCATTTGGGGGAGAAGGTGGATTTTAACGCCATGCACATGCACATAACGTGTCAAGTAATGTGCGATATCGGTATTGAAAATCAATGAAAAGTTTGATTAAATAAATTTTGTAAGCCCTTAATAAATATAATGTTCAATCAATGAAGTTCGACGTTTCTTTTTTGTGTTTAATACAAATCAACAACTAATCATCTACAGTCCTATCGCAAAATATTTCGCTTTAAATTAAATACTGCAAATTATTGGGCATTTGCTTGTCTATTTGATGCTAAATCATTCGATGCATTCGGTTGATCGTAATGAGTTGTGGTCGAAGTGGCGCTGCTTTGTCTTGAATGTCCCGAACTCACTGATGTTTGTACCATTGGCTGTGGCGCAATTTTGGTTGTACCCTGAATCTGTGGATTTCCATCGTTCGACAGCTGCATATGATATCTGTATGGAATGAAAGGAATAACATTTAAAAGAAGGAAAAACAATGGTTTGTTGAAGTAATGTACTTGAAGTCATAAGCTGAAATGACTTCCATGAATGATAAAAAAATGATTTCTTACTTGTAAATATTCTCCGTACTCTCAACAACGCCCTGTGTCAAATTCAAACTGCGACCCTTAATGCCGCTTTCCTTAGCCGGTGGTGACCACCAGTTTACAACCGATCCAACAACTGGAACGTGTCTTAAAATTCCATCAGACCATAGTTTTTCATCGGATTCCCTCTGCAAATCAGCAGTTGCTGCCTCAATTCCCTGTAAATACATAGATATCAGCAAATTTTCTCTGTTGCATTGATGTAATTCCGAATCATAATCGAATTGCTACCTTCTTAACGATCTCAGACATTGTATCAAGAACTCTCGAATTCTCTTGCACGCTCCTACCGACGCTTATGACCAAATCAAGTAGCTCTTCGACATCTGTGTCATCAGTCACCATTCCGAATTTCACACAAATCAAACCATCCGACCCTTCACCCAAAGAAAAGGCATTGTCAGTAGCGCGCAGCGCATCGACTAAATCGGCATTCAATTTGTTTAGTTCGGTTTTGGCTTGATCAGTGAGCCAAGTTTCCCATCCTTCGGGAACAAAGCGAACGCCTCCCAAACCGGCCCAATCGTACAATGGAACCAAACGAAGAACCGTACTCTGTTCAACCAAACGATTCAGAGTTGCCTTATGCTTAACAGTTGCACGCAAAATATCGATTTGATTATCCAAAGAGTCTTCCAAGGCTTCAAGCTGTTCTATGGATGGTACGGTATCGGCTAAGCCCAATTCCAGTGGACAGAATCTGATGCAAGTGCCATGAATTGGATGCTCACGAATTTCAAGCGAAATTTCTGGACAATCACGTTGCAAATTCTGACCAAGCCATGAATTCAATTTATCGAAATATACGAAATTGGACACTTTCTCAATAGATTTATTTATCATCAGCTGTTGCGTCGGATCGACCGGTGCTTCTGAGCTTGGTGCAGCCGATGCATTGGTTGCAGCAGCATCTTGAACGGATGGTTGTGCATTTGATGCTTTTGATTCGGCATTTTCTGAAACGCTCGTTTGCTCAGGCATTATGCCACGCGAACTGCCGTCGAATTGAAACACGACCACTGGAACAGCATGCTCAAACAGCAACTATTGGGATAGAGAGAGCAATTGAAATAGTACACAAAGGTCGCTCTACTCGAAATTTGCACTGTCCAACTTACAGATATATTCAACGGCTTATAAATCAAGTCGGAAATTGGCAAATTCGTTCCGCCACCTGGAGCTTTACTCTGTTGAAAGAGAACATTCAAATTTAATTATTAATCCAATGACTGGTAAATCGCAATCAATATTTCGGATATATTTCAAACTGACCAATACACGCAATCCTTGGCATTTTGAAACGATTTCATAGACCATGCGACAGCAATCGAATGCGATCGAAATACGGCCGGCGATCGCATCACGACCGAATGACTGCAAACTTGTCCAAAGCGACAGAGATGTTAGGCGCCTCGAGAGTACTGGATCGGCATCAATGACATTTAGTGCAGCGTTTTCAATTTGACGATGCAACAACTGAAAGTGACGGTAAAAATTACATTTTTATGATGACAGAAGATATTGAATGTGAATGAAAAGTCAACAAAAAAGAAGAAGGCTCATTACCACAACTGGAAGATTGGGCAAAGCTAACCAACTTCCTAGATTCAATGACATTGAATCGGCAATTGGTTGAATATTTTGGCCATCGGTTTGCATTGTGCCTTGAGTAATAGCCAGCGAGGCTAAACTGTGCCCACGACAATGCAACCAAATCGAATGTGTTCGACAGACTTCTTGCAAGCGTTGAATATTGTCAATTTGGCCGCAAATCGAAGCACCAACATCTCCAATCACAAACAAAGGCGTACGATTCATAGCAATGTCGCTAGCCACCAATTTCTGCAATGCTGAAATATCCATCGTTCCAAAGGAGGCTACAGTTTAAAAAAAGAATTCATGATTACATGACGTTTCAATTCTATTGATGATAGTGTGAATCGAATATATTGAACGACCAATTTGATAGAAATTTTCTGTTTGAGGTTTTTGGTTCTTTTGATACGAAAAACTTACTGAAAGAAGTGTTAGCCGGAACCAGACGAATACAATTGACGGGAAGGCCCAATTGACGACAAGCGTACTGCAAGGCAATTTGTGAACTATTTTCACAGATGTAAAGACATGGATTAGCGAGTGCTGGTACACCACCCTCAAGATAGCCTGGGCATCGGCTTACAATCGCCAGCCTATGGTTGAAAAGAAATAAAACACATAGTTTAGAAACACAAAAATCAACCGGTTAAAAACAACTACACTTCAATTCAAACAATGCTTTGTACCTAACAGCTCGTAAAATTGCTTCAGTACTGTCAGTGTGATAGCTAGCGTTTGCATCGATAAAGCGAAACAAATGTGCTAGCCACCGATTTGTGTCTCCAGATATTTTTGCTGTGATTTTAGTGAGTTTGCGATAGTCCAAGTGGCTTAAATAAGCGATGATACTGTGTGAAATGAGTGCCAAATGTGAAACTTCATTGAGTGCCGGCAACAAATACTCTGATTCGGCCAAATCACCGTCATCATTATCATCCGAATCGGTCGAGTTGGCGATGATGATACTTTCCAGAAAGGATAGAACATCGGTGGGTGCATAGCGATCATTTGCTAGTAACCCAGTCGTTGATGAGGTGCTTGCTTGTAAAACAGGCTGAACTTCGGGATTTGAGCTGATTTTAATCGTTTCCAATCGCTGTAACGCCTGTGATGCTTGTAATTCCAGTTCGGCCAACGAAGAACGTACCTAACAAAAAGTGAAAATAATTCCGATAAGTCAAATATTTGGATAAACAGCGTTTCATGTACACAAATGTTTTGGCACAATTGAACAATTGAAGATAACAACACAAACGGCCGAACAAACGAAGCGATAAGAAATGATATCGTGTAATGTGCATTAAAAATAGAGCAGCCGTTGAGTAAAGACCACGTAGTACGGGTAAACATTACGCAGAAAATGAAGAACGAAGAACAAAAAAAAGTGAACAATTCATTTGAATACATTAACGTAGGCTGTGTGTAAATGTGTGCACTAGTTCTAGATATACACATATATTGAATTATTTTGTGTACTTTTGCTGCTGGAATTTCCTTTGGCCTATCGCCACCCGATTGATTTTGCATGGGATGTTGTGAATGTTGCGGTTGTTGATAAATTTGTTCCGAATTTGGTATTTCCTGTTGATGCGATTGCTCTGGATTGTCCACACTCTGATTTCCGACTGTATTTGATGCTTCGTAGCCCCCTTCCATTGTGTTTGCAAATTTGTATGGTATAAAACGAAAATAATAAATATCACGACGTAATTTCGATTTATCAATATGCACTGGAAAATACACAAACTAAATTCACTGGTTTCGAATTTATATTTCCACTCGATTACACTCGATTCAATGATTTTTATTGTGATACACGTCTTACACATCAAATACTAAACAAATCTGCTCATTTCATGCTTGACATTTGCAAATTACTTGAGCAAACGGTGAGCTGGCACGTAAACCGTCAAACGAAAACGTAAACAATTCACATACGTCGGCAAACGCAACGCGCTGCCATGCGTTGGTCTGCGTTGGAATTTAACGCATGAGATAAACGGAATTGAAGGCGGCAAACGGAATGTGGATAAAATGCTGTCAAAGTGGCGATCAGCTGATTTGACATCACATGTAAACAAATCATTCAACGCAATTATTTCCGTATGCCGTTCACATACTTCCCCGAAAACACACAGACACACACCGCATTCACCGACACTTGTTGTTGCTTTCCTTCGTATCAATTACTTTTTTTTCGACTTTTCGTGCTCGCAGCGATGTACACGCACTTTTGTTGATGTCTGTTACGGTGCATTTACTTCGAAAACAAATGCTGCTTTTGATTACGTTTAAACTTATTTTTACATGAGAACGTGTTTGTTCGAGAATATTTGTTTTAATATATGAAAAAAAAAAAATTCGTCGAAAAAATCGTCGAGAAGCAAAATTCTTCGAAATGAACAATTTTTGGAGCAAAAATAAATTGTTTGAGGTAAAAACATCCACGTCTAACAATCTGGAAAAATTATAGCCTCGAATTATTTGCATGCTCTTATTCATTCATTGGAAATTTATGACTGTCTCTTCATTTCCATGTACTCCATGTACCATTTCCATTATGGTAATTTGCTACTTTTCCATTTTTACGTTGAGTATTTTCAAGAACTGTTTTTTTTTTTTGGCTCTGACAAGAGAAAAAAAATTGCACATGGTCTGGCGAATGAATCATTTGAAAAGCCAATCCAATTGAAACTTGAATTTATATAATGTTGTGATTCACAACAAAGCTACCATTGAGTTGTGTACCTTTCCATAGAAGTCTAGCGCTTTGATAATAAAATGTTGGAAATTTGATCTTTTGTTGATTTCCCAGAAATATGCTTGTAAACACATTCCTTTCATTCACTGCATTTGTTGAGGGTCCATTATGTTTTGAGTCTGCAGGTAACATTCGTATAAATTTACAATTCGAAAAAATAGCTTCACTAGCCCCGCTACATGGAAATCCTAATCACGTGCAGTGAACCGAAACAGGTTCAATAACGTTTACACAGAAATAAAATGAGAAGAAAAAAAATATCTTCGAAGTCAATCTTAATCGGTCATAGACATGGTACGAGATCTCCTTTTTATTCTTATGTTTTCTTAAATTCAATTCTGTTTTATATGACTCATTAAGAAATTATTCATTGAAAATGGAACCGTTTGAGTAAATTTAGAGTGAACCATATTAGAAATGTCGATGAAAATATCGATGATTTCTTATGAATTTGAGAATATTATTCATTGCTCCATAATTGAAACAAATGCGGAATTTGTACCAATTTAATGTAGTTGTCTGAGTAATATACAGTGAAAAATGACTTCTTTCAAATCGTCAATAGCACTTTGCATGTTTGTCGTTTAGATTGCGTGCATATCACAATTCATAAGCGATTAATTACGTTGGTTCATTAAAATTGAATCATTTTCAAAGTGATTTCATGTATTTTAAATGACATGAAACCGTTCTTATTTAGACAGGACCTGATAGTCAATGGAATGAAGAAAAAAAAGTAGAATCACATTTTCCAAAGAAATTGGATAGTCAATGGAAAGAAAGTGACTTGGATAAAGATTCACATGAAGCTACTTTACTTCTTTATCAAGTGCACGGAAAATGCGTCAAAGAAAATTGATTAAATATTCTATTTCCAAAGAAATGATAAAAAAAATTAATTCAATTCACAAGTATTCGTGTTCAACCGTTAAAAAAGTTTCCCAGTTAATGGGACACATGAAATCTAGTAAACTCCGGCATGAAACGACAGGTTAACTATAAACATTATCTGTCTTCCATTTCGTCTCTCCATTCTTCTCCTCATCGTCTCTTTTCTCCGTGATACGTGCGCGGAAAAGTAAAACTCATCATAGTTTCAGCTAAACGATTGTCTTTATCGTGCCATTGATTTACAACCGAATCCATTGACGCCGACCAAAAAAAAAACGTTTTGAATTACATTTTCCATTGTGTTCGAACGAACCGTTTTGATTAAAAAAAGAAGAAAAACAACATCACATAATACAAACACCAACAAATAGAAAAACAAAACAATAAATTTCCCTTTTTCATGTGTTGAGAATCACTTTCTTCGAATTCCTCAAATAAATCGATGGTTTTATTGATAACAGAATAACAATAAGATACTTGAACTGGTAAATATTTTATTTTTTCCAAAAGTTTAAGTGCTTCGGGGGGTTGAGAGCATTTTTCTAATTCTGAACATGAGAAGGTCATAATAATATGGTGGCGTCGGTATTATTGAAAATCATCGAACGACGGTCAAAAATGCGTTGGAATTTCAATGATCTTATTTGGATCGAAAATAACAATTTAATAATTTGTTTGGCTGAAAATCTTTTTTGATGCAGTAAAAATTAAAAGAATAGACTAGTAGGAGTTGAACAGAGTAGAAGTATCTGTACTCGAAAACAAAAACAAGCGACAGATATGTACGGGAAAAAAAAGAAAGAAGACCATGAATGTAATCTGCAAATCTCAAAAATCGCATTAATCTCATCCTCGGGTGGGTATTCTGTTCGAAAAACCACTTGAAATGAATATAAATTAATCTCATTATAATTGCTCTCATGAATATTCAATTGTTCTTTGGAATATTTGCGCTCTTTCGTTTTTATTGGTCAAGAGCAGAAAAAGTCTCCACTTGAGTTGAGACACAAATAAGACGATCAATTGGCTGGCAAAAAGGCATTCTTGTTCATTCTTTCTGAATCAAAGAGAACAGTGAACTAGATCTTAAAATACTTAGAATCTTACGCCTGTTCCATTTAAAAGTGATTGTAGTAAAAATCTGGTAAACTATTGAGAAAGATGTGTAGAAATGAAATGCGATTTCCATTTATGCAAAGAACGAAATGAAACATATATACACACACACACACACACTGGTGAACGGTGGTGCTGCACACGAATGTGATGCAAAAAGGACGAATATATGGAGAAAAGGTCACGGGATAGAGAGAAGATAGAAAAACGGAGAAAAAATATGGGAACAAAATATGTGTCATAGGAGTCCGTAAAATGCGCATCACATGTAATGCCAGGCACAAGCATACGTACATCAGTACCGCATCTATGATTTTTTTTAGGCAACCGTAGTAAAGCTTGATAGACATATAGAAATACGAAGGAGAAACCGAAAGCAAAAAAAAACGATGATTTTGTGTGTGTGTGTATGTGTGTGTTGTGAAAAGGATAATAAGCAGTTTACAAGCGAAACATCATCAAATCGAACAAAAGCATTTTCAAGTACTCTCATTGTGTTTGCTTGCTCATTGTTAACTATATTTTCGTTGTTTTCGAAAAGAATTGTAAAAAAAAAATCTTCTCACTTTGGTCGGTTACTACCAACGACGTCAAGACTGGTGTGCGTGCATTTGTTTTGTCCTCCTCCTCCTCCTCTCTTTCCTTTTTTTCTTCCATGTTGACGATGATAATATTTATTAATATCTTTCCCCGAATCGGAATGGTGGCGGTTTGATTTTGTTTCTTCTTCGTTCCATTCTACAATCGGTACGTTTTATTTTAGGCACTCTCTCACGGTTTATGTATTCATTGAATGGCAGCGTAGGCAAGGTGCCGGATTCAAACAAAAGGTATTCCTTTTAATTCGACATTTGAATGTGACACAGAATGAGGGAAAAATGGCTGACAAACAATACAAAGAAAATCACATCAAACAATGAAAAATCATATTCGGTGTGTTGTTATTTCGATATCTCTCGATAAATAAAAAGAAGGGAATAGAAAGACCGGCATAGGATTGTATGGAATTTATGTGATTCATAACCACGAAGAAAGAAAACCACCTTTCAGTCTTGGAATGGGGAACAATCGAAAATTAATATTTTTGTCATGCACTTCAGAAGAGTCGGCTTTTGTTTTATTCGAATGACGACGACGACGACGCCACATTCACCTCGATAGGCTTATGCAGAAGAATCTCTGGTCCGGTATATTATCTCTCGTTGTATGTCATTGTCAACCACCGATTTAATTGAATTCACAGAGAGCGCATAGGATTCGTTTAAAAACAAGCACCCTCCATGACAATAGGATCCACTTGAGATTCTTTTTGTCTTTCTCTCTCTCTCTCTCTCTCTCTCTCTCTCTCTCTCTCTCTCTCTCCCTAGTCCTCTGTCTTTTCTGTTATCCTTCTCCAGCTCAAATATTTTCTCCGTTTTTTTCCGACGTCTGTGTTATTCAATACAATTCATATTCTTTTCCGACTTCGCATGGCTTTGTTTATATCGTCATGCTTAAATACGATTGAGAAGAAGAAGAAGAAGAAGAAGAGAGCGAGAGAGGAAAAAAACATGTGATGAGGATGAGTGTTAAACGAAATCGTTTAGCTAAAAAAACGGTACCTGGCCCATCAACTCTCAGTATTTCTCTCACACACACACTCTCTTGCTCAATTTGGTGCGCATTTTTGTTTCGTTTTTAAGCAATTGTTTTTTTCGGGCTTCTTTGCACATCTCTTGCTGTTCATTCGCCGTAATGCACTCAAGAATGGAATGAATCCCAAGCAAATCTCCGCTCTCTGCTGTTGTTATACTTTCACAAACTCACAGAGACGCAGACACAAGCCAGTGATGGCTTTTTAAATCTCAGTCCTTTGGAAAAAATAATGTGTGTGCAACATGGACCATTTTCAGGCGTTTTGGCACAAAAACACACGTTTCTCTCTCTCTCCCTCTCCCACTCGGCTCTCCGACCGATTAACTGGAATTTTATTGTTTGTCACATCGATTTTTCTTCATGCCATTGTTCTTGATACAATTCACTAGCACAAATGCTGACTCTCGTACTGGCTCACACTCATTCCGCTCTGTCTCTCTCTCTCTCTCTCTTATCCCATTTTCGTATTTGCTGCGTTTTCGGTATAGCCTCTTGAACTTTGTTTCATTTGTAAATTCTAATAAACTGTCAATTGTCTTAAACATGTGTTATCCTCGGTCACAATACACACAATGCACAAAACACTTGAAAAATTCTGTGTTTTTTCTATCCTCTCAAAAGGCTCAAGTACTTGAGAGAGTGCAAAGGGAGAGTGTGGCACACAATGAATGCGCATTGTAGCAAACAACAGCAGCAGCCTTGTTGTGTTTCATTGTAAAAATGACTTATGGGTAAATAGGCGCATACGTAATTATCCATAAAAAAATCCATCGAATGGAATGGAATGTGAAATTGAATCGTCTCATTTGTTTCCATTCGCATATTTCAAGTGGTTTCGTTGAAGGAGGTCTGCCTCCTTCTCCCACTCTCGCTATATGCGAACTTCCAAACTTCGTTTCTTCTTTTTTATTTTCTTTGACTTTATTTTTCATGGGTATTGAAATTAGATATATTTCCAAAAATTCGGCTAAGCTAATTCGGTGTTTCAAAGATTTCTCCAATTAATTGAATGGCGCTTTGAAATTCGAGCAATAAAACGAAATGTTTTTACAAACAGCTAAAATCGAGACGGGCTTATTTTGCTGCTTTTTTCTGACTCAATTTCGAATTACGCTTTTGTGTAAGCGTGGGTGCCCGTTTTTTTTTCGTTTTAATGCAACCATTCATTTTTAAGTGAACAATTAAATCAAAA
>NW_022595246.1:6279869-6286683 GCF_009176505.1 Sitodiplosis mosellana
CCAACCGACCGATCGCATACTGGCTTTGAATTTAAAAAACACTCCATTTTCTAATGGTGTAAACGACGGCGAGCGAAAGAGAGAGAAGGAGAAAGAGAGGGAGAGGGAGAGAGAGAGAGAGAGATAAAAATAGGAAAAAACGCGAGCAGAACGGCGCTATTAAGTTCTCGGTGCATTTTTCCATAATTAATAATCGGTTACGGTTTCAATGATGCAATCGAATGAGATGGTTTTTTTTTCCACATCTTCGTCCATTGAAAAACAACAATATCTTCCAGTTCGCTCCGCCTGAAATAATTTCGATTATGATTAATTTTGATGCGAGTTATTTTTATACCCAGATCGGAATTGCCGCATTTGTGTGTCCCGAATATATTTGGTGATAAAACCGTAACAAAACATCAATGAGACAAAGTAAAACAAAACATCAAATGTCGTCGTTTATAGCATTCAAAAGGAATGATTCGATACAAGCGGTTTTTTTATTGAATATTTGGTCTAGACTCTAGACTTATTTGCAAATTTAGTGAATTGAATACACGGAAGAAACAGCGAATTTATACAAATGATCAAACTAAAACACAACCAACTATGTTTCTCTAGCAAAATTCACGACGCTATTTACACAATAATCAACACAAACTGTATACGAACATGAGTCATATTGTTTTGATGAAACTTTTGTAGTAAGAAATAGCAAAAAAAATTGATTCATGTTCTTACAAGTTTTTCTACGATATAAGCGTGTATAAACTTAAGACTCATTTATCCCGAAAAAAAAACATAAGACCAAATGATTGTGTATAAGCAAACTATGACTAAATTACATATGACTCAATGAATAATGTTTATCATACGTTAATGGCAACGTCTAAATGAAATGGAAATCTGTGTGGAATATTTTGAGTGAAGGAGACGGCGAAATTGATATCCACAAAATGCTTTCGTATAATAAATTTGCGTGTGTTCGTGTGGTTCGATGAAATGTTCTTGTCTAAAGGCTGTCTTCACCAATCACATCCATCTCTCTCACATAGAAACAAGATGTTCTCAAAACAACAGTCATCAAAATAAAAGCTAGTAATGCTATTCTCCGTGATATCAATTGTTTTGTTTGTGGTCTTATTTCGGATAACAGAGCATGCGTATCATATATTGCGCTGAGCTGTGTACAACTACTCAAATCTGCGGGAGTAATATCAGCTGATTTTCTATTTGATGAAACAATGCCGTAGCGCCCCGCTTATCTTTACTGCATTTTGTCTGGATCTATTTCCACAATGAATACAGATGTGTAACGCAATACTCAAGGATGTCAAAGAAATGCTTTTCTAGATAAATTGAGCTCATGCAATGGGTTGATTTTAAATGATTCTTACTTGATTCGTTTCGAAATGAGCATGGTCAATGAACTTCAAGTACGTCGTAATGGCAAAGGAAATGACAAAGGAAAACGAGCACAAGATTGAAATAAAATACAGAATTCTATGGAGTAAACCGATGGAAAAATTCTGTGTAGCAAATTGATAAGGTTGAAGTCGGTTGACACAAAGGAGTTACTTTGCCGTTTCTCAATGGTAACCAGCCGGTGAGCCGAAGCAATCTATTCATCGTTTGCATTCATGTACCACTATTATGGTGGTACGTAAACAGAGAGAATTCATCTCTAGTTAATCAATAGTAGAATATAGCAAACAATAAATCTTCTTAGAACAACATAGTGGGTTTTAAGCTGAAAATTACATATAAAAGCATATTTTCTATAAGCAAAAGCAGCTCCTATATTACCGCTTCCACGATATATGAGGATAGATCCATTTTGCAATAATCAAAATTAAATCTTAATTTGAAGAACAAGAATGCCTTCGTTTATATAAGGCAATTTATGTTTTGAGTGTCTGTTTTGTGCAGTGGGAGCCGCCTGCTTTTACTTTTTAATTTAGTTCAACTCGTTGATTTATATTCATCGGCCAATAATTTTATCTCTGAAATTGGGTTTTTCTTGAGCCTCATCTATGAAATTCAGTTCTCATCGATCAACTGTTGCCCGTTGTAAGTGAGTGGAGTGTGAGTGTGCAATAGATAGAACACAGAAAACCATAGAATCAATATGTGTATGTGTATGTGCCAAACGACTGCATTTCCACACCATATATCGAGATAGCTGTATGCAGAGGCTTGGTTTTTAATTGAGGCATTGCACATGAGTAAAGCGGCATAGATTAGAAATGGTTGTACGTCGGATACGGCCTACTAATTCTCAATAAAAGAACAATAGTAAAAAAAGTAGAGTATGCGTTACTCTCTAAATGCGTTTCCCATCTATCTATCAGAAGAGTTCAATATGCGTCTCGTATGATTGAAATAGAAGTTCAACACACGCATTGAATGTGCCGAACGTTGGGATTTGCTTTCAAAAAGATCAAATTAAAGCTAAACACACAGGATTAGTAATTGATTCTGTTAATCGACTGCAATTCGACATGGGACAAAGTACAATGTCGCTTACTTTGAACTGATACTCATATTGTGTTGTAAATGAATGACGGACCGACTATATAAGAGAAGAAAAAAAATACGACAAAAAAAACACATAACACCAGAAAGAAAGAGTCATATTACTTTCGAAATGCGATCCATTCAATGCATGTGCCAATGAATAGCAAAATATGGTAATGTCCAGTCAATTGTTTCAGGCGCTTCCCGCATTTTGTGCATTCTCTTTGACTGCAAATTGAAAATGCAGCAATAAAAAAGAATTAAAAAAATTGGATAATTAAATTGTTTTTAATTTATCCATAATTCTTTTTTTCTCTCTCTCTCTCTCTGTTTCGAAGCCACCACGCTCGTATCATCATTGCCTATACAGCACAAAACCAAAATAAAACAACAATCGCGTATTCAGAAAAGCGAAAATCGAAACGGATTCATTCGTTTTGTGCATGATTGTTTGTAAGAACAACTGAGAAAAGCGAACAAGCGAGCAATTTGCTGTGGCTGCTATTTTTGTCGTTACTGAACTGGCTGTTGTTGTTACCAATTTAGTATGAAATTGCAATTGTTTGAATGCAGTAATCATGTTTAATTCAGCACACATTGCAGTAATAAACGTAAAAAGGCGAACAAAAAACGAGCGAGAGAAAAAATACATACGGAATACGAAATACACACAGAAACAACAAAAAATTTACGCTAAACACAGAAGAGAGAGAGAGAGAGGGAGAGAGAGAGAGAGAGAGAGAGAGAAACAACAGCACCGTACACTCCTGACACATCTCCTCGTACAATATAAAATTGAATGCCAACCAACAAACCCAAAGTTCATTGAACAATGATTCTGCCGTTCGGCTTTTTGTTCCTCGCTTGCTAAAGTTGTTCGTTGTTGCTGTTGGTTTGTGTTTCTGCTGCTGCTGCTGCTGCGGTTGTGGCTGTTGATTCGTTTTTGTGTTCGCTGGCAGTATTTACAATTCTCTGTATTTTTATTGTTTTGATATTTACTATTATCATGAGCCGACCGACCGAAAAGCATTACCAATTCTATGGATCCCTCTCAAAGAGACATACACACACACACACACAATGCCTGCTGATTCATGTGTTATTCTATACACGGCTTTTTGGGTGTGTATCCGCAAAGTTGCTGGAGCATTCATAAAAATTGAAGATTCGGTCGTTTTACTCGATGGAATGTGATGTATTGCCTCGTTATTGTGACATGATCGCTTTTAGCAGAGAGTGTTCGTTTGTTTGGAGCGCGCGTTTCCTTACAAGATGTTCCGAAGCGGTCGGCGTGTGTGTGTGTGTATATCATTTTTGGTTGTGCCGGCTGTTTGCGGATCGTCGATGGTTTATTTTTCGTGCTTTTACTACAATTAATAAGCGATTTAATGCCGAGGTGACATGCATACGAAACGAGACTTCATACATGCCTGCTGTTGCTGTATTCTCCGTTTGTATGTTGTTGTTTTTTTTTCCCTTTCTGTCGGTGTGTCTTATTGTTCGTTTGTGACATGCGATTGCAATTTTGATTGTTTTTTTGTTGTTGTTACGCTTTATGCATTATTTGCATATATTTCACTTTTTATTCCATGTCTTCGAAATTCGAACACGCGCCACGCCACCGACGAAAACATGCGCCAGTTAAACTGAATTAATAGAGAAATATTAACGAGCGATTTTTTTTTCTTTCCCTAGATGTGTGTAATGTGTGTTATTTTTCATTTAAATGCCATGCATTTACGAGCGTCTCAAATTTTTCTGCCGCTACTTTTGAACCGGCGTGGAACAACAATAAAAACAAAAACTAGGATTGGCTTTTGTTTATGTAATAACATTTGGATTTTAAATCGACTCAAGACATTTGAGTCAATAAGTCATCAAAACATACAACAGTGAAGGAACCGAACGAAAAAAAAAACTGAACATGAAAATGAATTTGATGTGTTGTAAATTATTTTTCGTTGCTCCGATTTGGAATGATGTGTTTGCGCCGTTGGGCAATTTAATTTTGATATTTTTTTTTCCAACACTCCCCTCGATCATGAAGTAGATCTCTAGATGATGATCGCAAGACTTTATTTCTAATTAAGTGTCGAGTCACGATCAGCAGCAGCCAATGAGTCGGGATTTTTTCGATGCTGTTTCACTCGTTGCCTCTCATGTTTTCATCACAAATATTGGTAGAAAAAAAAGCGACCCAGAAGAGATATCATCGCAACAATGCGCTCAAATAAAATTTTAGGTGCAAATGTGATCAGTTTGCTAAAACCTTTTGCCTTTTTTGCAGTTTACACTTTTCTTGGTCGTTTCTCAGTTTTGGTTGAGAATTTGCTCCTTTTTTTCTCTTCGTTCAGTTGCAGCAGCATCAATAAAATGAAAATACTCGGCTCTTCTACGAGAAAATTCAAAATTGAAACAGCGTCTGTGTTGTTGCACCCGCAAAACTTGTTCGAACAATCGTGTGGCCCAGCCGCACAACGACTCTCCCATATCAGTGCATTGAAATCTAGAAGAGAGAGAGAGAGAGAGAGAGAGAGAAAACAACATCAACCAAACCAAGATATTGTGTTAAATATCGACTACAAAGGCACTACAAGAACAACCAAATTAACCGCAACATGAACGAGAACGTGTAAAACTACTGCCGACGCGCTCACTCACCTATTAGAACATCACTTGTGTGTGTGTGTGTGTGTGTGCGTGCGCGCGCGATCTCTTTTTACCAATAATACAACGGTCGCCGTGTGTATACGCTTCTCAAGTCGAGTCATTCGTTGTTGTGGTTGCCCCGTTGCCGTTTGCTCTGTGTTTTTTTCCTTCAACAACTGTAATTAAAAACTAATTCGTGTTTGTAGATGGTGCATTTTATTTCTCTCTCCTCATCATATGTGTAAAACTGCGTCTGGCCAAACTTGTTCATTCTTCTCGTGGCGCGACGATGGATGTGTAAGAATTTGCTTTTGCATCGTGATCAATTTTGGTGCTCGTTGCCGTTTATATACACACACCAACTGAATATATATATGTACGTTTATTTCACTCGAAAAACGCGGCTGAGCGTGTAAAGACGCAAAAGCCAAGGTGCGTTTTTTTTCTGCCTGCCTCCTCGCTCTCTAAACTCGAGACTGCGTAAGAATGAAAAAGGAGAAAGAGAAGAAGAAGAACGAAACACGAACCATTTAAAAATAGTTGGCACGAAAGATGGCTTGAAAATGAGTCTATGCCAACAACTGCATATGTGTACAGATTTTTTGCACTCTCTCGTACGATTTGTTGACCTGAAACCAAACGCCGATTGTCTGAGAACGCAAACGATTCGCGTAGAATATTTGTAGTAAAAACAAAAAAGGCAAACGAATCGGTTCTTGTTTTTTTTTTCTTGCAAAAAAAAGGCAACGACTATTGACTGCATGTTAAAGCGACGAAGAATCTGCGAGAGAGCGCGCACATTCAGAGAAGAAGGAGAAGAAGTAGAAGTGGAAGAAAGACAGCGCATAATCGAATGAACAACCAGAAGAAAATACACAGTGCAAAAATTGCGGTTTTGTGTGTTCTGTTGTTTAGATCCAAAGCAAGAATTGTGATATAAAAAAAAGAAGTAGAACCAAAGCGCATCGCAAGAAAACGTAAAATGCTGGCAACAAATAAATTAGCCCACTGATGTGTGTACGATGCCTGGCAATAAATTCGCGCTGCGCTCTCCTCCATTCTTTTTCATCTTTCACTCTACTCTACGTTGTGCCTCGGTTCAAACGAATCATCGTCGTTTGCTTTTCTTCTTGCTTCTTGTTTCATCGTCTTCCTCGTTCGTTCGAATCGTGTTGCAAAAAAAAAAACAACAACATGATATTCTTCTTTCGATCGCATTGACCGCAAAAGCCGAATCGATTCTCAAGCGAAAGCGAAAATAGTCCATATTACATTTGAAAGGATCGTTTGATTGTTGCCAATTGTGTAATAAAATTACACAGCACACGATGCACACCAATTCTTTTGAGTGATTTTCCACACTCAACGTCTCCAACAACCGATCCAACAACATACCCACATATCCAACAACATACCCCAGAGAGAGATCCATCGAAAGCGTATAGTGTTTTGTCTCTCACATTCAGGTTGTTGTTTTTTTTTCTGTTTCATTCTCATTTTGGCTCTTGTTTGCTTGTCTTAATCCAATTTCTGGTCGTTGCGACGGTTGAAATTGACAATTCCAAATTTATCTAAATTGCAATCGTGTTACACGGGACGAGAGAAAGAGATAGAGAGTGGGAGAGAGAGAGAGAGAGAGAGAGAGAGAGAGAGAGAGAGAGAGAGA